>NC_045787.1:98707660-99010785 GCF_009873245.2 Balaenoptera musculus
GTTTATGAGGTGTATTTTTAAGTCATATTTAGATATTTTCCATAACTATATAGTTCAGCTGAAGAATTAAAGGTTTATATTTCAGTTTCTCTTCCAGTAACCAAATGCTATTTTTGTATAAATCTGATACTCTGAAACTTTCATATCTTTTATTTCAGTTTATTTGCTAGAATAGATTGAAGTCACATTTCTTCCTTGGTAGCCTTATTTTATCACTCTACTTCATAAGAAATCTCACCTGTTACAATGTTATCAATCAAAAACTTACTCTGAATTAATGTTTGATAAAAAGATGTCATCAGATTAGTATTTCCTTCTGTCCTTGAGATTCATTTTACTCAACATTCTGCTGCATATTGCAATCCCAGGTCTTATAAAAAGGTTAAAATAAACATATACGAAGTATACCTCATTATCTTTCCTCCAATTTAATGCTATATCCACCTTTACTCTTTATTCCTTATTTCAATGAATCATATCTTGTGGTTACTCTAGACTGTAACATATATATACATATATACACATACATATATATACACACATATATTTTCATATTCTTTTCCATTATGGTTTATTGTAGGATATTGCATATAGTTCCCTGTGCTATATAATAGGACCTTGTTGTTTATCTATTTTATATATAGTAGTTTGTGTCTGCTAATCCCAAACTCTGAATTTATCCATCCCCTACCCCATTTCCCCTTTGGTAAACAGAAGTTTGTTTTCTATGTCTGTGTGTCTGTTTCTGTTTTGTAAACAAGTTCATTTGTATCACTTTTTTGGATTCCACATATAAGTGATATCATACGATATTTGTCTTTCTCTGACTTACTTCACTTAGTATGATAATCTCTAGGTCCATCCATGTTGCTACAAATGGCATTATTTCATTCTTTTTTATGACTGAGTAGTATCCTATTGTGTATATATACCACATCTTTATCCATTTATCTGTCGAGGGACATTTAGGTTGCTTCCATGTCTTGGCTATTGTAAATAGTGCTGCTATGAACATTGGGGTGCATGTATCTTTTCAAATTAGAATTTTCTCTGGATATATGCCCAGGAGTGGGATTGCTGGATCATATGGTAACTCTATTTTTGTTTTTTAAGGAACCTCCATACTGTTCTTCATAGTGGCTGTACCAATTTACATTCCCACCGACAGTGTAGGAGGATTCCTTTTTCTTCACACCCTCTCCAACATTTGTTACCTGTAGACTTTTTAATGATGGCTATGAGTTCTTTATATATTTTGATATTCACTCTTTTCAGATATATGATTTGCAAATATCTTCTCCCATTCAGTAAGTTTTCTTTTTATTTTGTTGATGGTTTCCTTTGCTGTGCAGAAGCTTTTTAGTTTGATGTAGTCTCATTTGTTTATTTTTTCTTTTGTTGTCATTGCCTGAGGAGTCATATCCGAAAAAATATTGCTAACAACAATAAAGGAGATTACCACCTATGTTTTCTTCTAGGAATTTTATAGCTCTGGTTTTATATTCAAGCCTTTAATTCATTTTGAGTTAATTTTTGTGGATGGTGTAAGATAGTGGTCAAATTCCATTCTTAGTACTGGAAGTTCTAGCCAGAGCAATTAGGCAGAAAATAGAAAGAAAAGGCATCCAAAGCGGAAAGAAAAAAATACGATTTTATACATGGAAAACTCTAAAGACTCCACCAAAAAACTTTTAAAGCTAATAAACAAATTCAGTAAAAATGCATGGTATAAAATCAATATACAAAAATCTGTTGCATATTTATACATTAACAATGAACTTGCAGAAAGAGAACTTAAGAAAATACTTACATTTACAGTTGCATCAAAAAGAATAAGATACTTAGAAATATGACCTGAACACTAAAAACTAGAAAACATTGATGAAAGCAATGGAAGACACAAATAAACGGACAGATTTTCCATACTCATGGATTGAACAAATAAATGCTGTAAAGATGTCTGTGTTACCCAGAACAATCTACAGATTCAAAGCAAACTGTATCAAAATTCCAATGGCACTTGTCACACAAATAGAAAATACAATCTTAAAATTTGTGTGGAAACATGAAAGATTTCAAATAGCCAAAGAAATCTTGAGACAGAACAACAAAGCTGGGACATCACTCTCCCTGAATTGAAACTATATTACAAAACAATAGTAATCAATATGGTATTGATGTTTCTGTTTCCTCACCTTTTTCTCTAGCTGTATTTCAGTTTCGTGCTGTTCTTCTGTTCAGCAGTTAATGAAGCAGCTTCTGCAAAATTATTTATGATCTCAGATTCTCATCACTGTCTACCCTTCAGCAGTATTTTACCTAGTTAACTACTCCCTCATTTTGGCCTCATTTCCCCAGCAGTCTCTTGACTTCTGCTGGATTGACCATCTCTCTATCCCTCATTCTCCTCAAATGTCTATTATCTTTGTACAGTTTCCCTCTGCCTGGAGAGGTTTTGCTTCCCTTTCTTGCTTGGAACTGCCTTTCTTCTCATCTGTGCTGAGGTTTTCCTGATATACCTGACTAGAGCTCTGCTCAAAAGGTGTCCCCATTTCAAGATCTCATAATATTATTCATCTCTCCTTAACCATGATTTCAACATTGGCATTTTCACATTTCTCTGTGCCGTCATTTAGTTAATATCTTCCATCTACCACCTTGTAAAGTGGTTAACTATGGGGGTAGAAACTACTCATATTTTCAGTCACGTGTGTCTCCCAATACCTGGCACTGTGTTCAACAACTATATATAGAATCAATGAATGTATACGGTATTACAGTCTGTTTCTGTTCTACTCTCCTGCTGCAATTACTATTTCAATCAGTATCCAAATTGCAGAAAATATCAACAGAATCATTATTGATCTACAAAACGTTTAAAACAGTGAGACACACTCAATTCCTGACTCATTTATGAAATCTAGGATAACAATGTTATTAGATTAAAACTTTATTGAAATTTACCATTCAGTGATATTTTTATAAAAGATAAGTTTGAAAATATGTTGACTTTTAAAGAAAAATATAATGAAAACACATTAAGTGTAGGACGTGAAAGCAAGTATGTGACTTCCAATGCTACGATTGTTTAATTCAAGTAACATCAAATTAATTTTAAATGATCTTTGAAGAAAACAGAAAAGACATGTACTGAAAAAACACATTGCCTTCTTTTACCATAATTACCATAATTATTTTACCATAATTAAGTATTCCTTTGACAACATCTCAGATATTACGACATTTTTTTGTGTAGCATTTTATAAATACAACCTTTCTTTGAGGACAAAGCAAGGAAATATTGCTTTGTATTCGGAAATATTGTTTTTTGTGTTCCTTACTATGCTTCACCTCCCTAAAATTATTTCCTTTTTAAAATTTATTTATTTATTTATTTATTTATTTTCTGAAAATTGTATAAACTACTGGAAGCATTTTTGGTTTCATAACAATGGTTTTAAAAAATTGTGGTGCCACAGCTTACATGATCACTAACAGCTTTGAAGGGTGAAAACTTTCTAAATTGCATGAGGGTCTGGGACTAGTTTTGTGGACAAAGTAACAAAATTTTGTATGCATGTGTTAAGGGGGTAAAGCAGAATTAGCCTCATATACTTAATACAAAAACAGTAGTCACTCTAGGAGTTGTTTGCTTCTAATAACTCCTACAGACATCATAACTTAAAGCAGCACAAATTCATTATCTTAAAGGTCTGGAGGTCAGAAGTCAGAGGGCTTACTAGACTAATATCAAGATGTCTTCTGAGTTCTTTGTGAATGCTCTAGGGAGAATTTATTCTTTTTTCTATTTCAGCCTCTAGAAGTCACCTGCATCCCTTGGCTCTTAGCCACGTCCTTCATCCCATGTGTAGCATCTTCAAATCTTTCTGACTCTGGATCTCTTGGTTCTCTTTTATAAAAACCCTTGTGATTGCTTGGGGACACTGGATAATCTAATATAATTGCCCCATCTCAAGATCCTTAACCACAGCTGAAAACTCCTTTTTACCGTGTAAGATTCCATATACACAGCTTCCAGTGATCAGAACATGGGCATCTTTGTTCATCATTATTTTGCCCATCACAGGTGCTTATCAAAATTTCAATTCCACAAGAACATATGTGTAGATATTTCAAGAAGCTACATTTGGATTCTAGAGAAGCAATGAGATGTGGTAGAAAGAATAGAGGCTTTGGTGCCCATTAGAGCAGGTTCAGACCCTGGAGCTGTTACTTGCCAGCTACAGAACCCGTGGAAAATTATTCATTCTCTCTCTAAATCAGTTTCATCATTTCTTGAATGGAGATATAAATAAAATGTAAACTAAAAGGTTCTTATGAGAACTACAGATATGATACCTATCATGTTGCAAACTGCTAGTTGTTATCGATATTATTATACAAATTAGTTTATACATATACTTGGAATCCCTAAAATTAAATTATTGTCCAGCTACTTTTCTCCTCATTTCTATGCCAGATACTATTGCTAGTTATTTAAGCACATCTGTAAGACTTACAAAGAGAAAGAGAAACAATGTTTAGAGTTTAAATATGAAGATCAAAGGAAGGTCAGGGAAATCTATAAATTTTTGTTATTGAGGCTAAATTTTCAATAGTGTTTTAGTAAGCATATAGGGTGGGAAAGGTCATCCCAGAAATGTGATGCAACATGAAAAAGGGGCATACATGCATGAAGGTACACGTGTAATTAGTTTATTTTAGATTATACAGTCCTACATGAGAATGCTGTGTATTTTTTGCTGATATCTAGAAAATAAACCCATCTAATTAGGAACTTAATAACTCTTTTAATGAGAGTGGTGACTACAGTATTCAATGCTGTAGTAGTTCAGCTTTTATGTGAGCTCTAATTAAAATGTAAAGATGTTTTCAAAGTATAGGAAAATTGCTTTGGAAATTCATTTTTCTCTCTTGTTTATAATCACATTTTTATTTCATAAATAGTCCTTAATGAACATGAGAATTTCAGTTTAATTGTTAAGTGTATTACTTAAAGAACCAACAATACAAAAAATAAGAAGAAGGAAAAGAAGAAAGTAAAAAATACACATGCACTTATATTCATACTTGCATTCATCCAACCAACCATTCATTGCAGGCCTATACTGTATCCCACACTGTCCTAGACATAGGAGGACTTGATCATTACATAGATTTGAGAGAAGGAAGTGTGCATAGTTGTAGAAGAGGGAGTAGCTTGGAGGGGATTGCTGCCTGAAACGAAGAGAGAACCAGGTGAACATAGGCAGAGAGGGATGGAATGGCCTGCCATTTGTCATTTAGCAGGACTAAGACCAAGGTACCCTTTTAAAGCACAGCTGCAGAGGTAGGTGGGATCCACACTACAGAACATACACATGCCTTGCTAACATTTCTGTGCATTTTTTCTTCATTGAGAGCTCTTGTCTCTGGATCACTCATCCCAATTAAGTTTCCTTTCTTTCCTCTCCAGCCTAGCCTCGCCACTTTAATAACCCTCCTTGCCTTATCCATTAAGCTTCCAGAACACCTACGTTTACGTATTCAGCTTTGGATCAATGCAACCATTAGTCTTACATTCCCTATGTAAGAACCGCTGAACACTGCAAGAGAAACCATACAATCATATAGAATTATGCCACTGAAAATCTATGGTCTCCCATAACAGCTAGTTCATAAAGTTGTCCTGAGAAGTTCCCTCTACCAATCAAATCAGGGCTATACTTACTCAAGTCACTTGCTCTATAATTATCACCCATATTTTGTATGTGTTCTACTGGACATTTAAAAAAATATGTGTATTTTTTATGTATGTGTATACATGCATAGAGCTGAATTCTATCACTGTAGAATAGTTGTTCCTGAACTTTATGTAAATAAATTTTATAATATATATACTCTTTTGTGTCTGGCTTTTTGAAAATTTATGGGTGGATGGTAAGAGTCATTCATGAGTGTTTGAAAGAATTCATTAGTTTAGAATGCACTGGACTCTTTGTGCCTGGAGCTTTTTTCTGGTAAGGCTTTAAATTATAAATTCAATACCTTCAGTAGATAAAGGACTATTTGGGTTTTCTTCTTGTATTGTAATACATTGTTATGTTCAAGGAATGTATACATTTCATTTCTGTTTTCAAATTGGCAAAAAGTTTGAAATGTATGCAGCTTTTCCAAAACATGGTCCATTTTTGTGTTTCCATGCTTTTTTTTAAAAGAAAAATCTCATTTCTTAAATATATTAAACATGGTTACTTTGACGTCTTCAACTGATAAGTTTAAAGTTTGTATTCTATGTGGGTCTGTTAATATTCACTATTTTACCTTTCAATTAATAGTCACTTCTTTTCTTCTTTCCATGTCTAGATAGTATTGTTATAATTAATATTTATTGTGTACCTGTCATTGCACAGAATATGTTGTGGAGGCTCTAGATTATGTGACTTTCATCTAGAGTTGGTTGAAAATTTTGTTGGTGGATAGTTAAATTTGCCATTGGAACACCTGAATCATTTTAACACTTGTTTTAGTTGAGTCTGTTTATTTTGTCCTGTTGCTAAAGTACGTTCCTTACTCATAAGGCATTTTCATTTTTTCTTGAATGAGTGTCTAGGATGATTTTCAAGTTTCTCCATTTTGATGGAACTTGAACTCCAATGTCTCTTCTGATTTCTTGCACCAATACCAGACTAAGTTAATTACTGTGGTTTTATAACAACTTGATACAGCATAGTAAAAGTGCAGCTTTATTCTTTTTCACTATTATCTTGGCTATTCTTGGTTTTTAATTTCCTCATACATTTTAGAGTCAGGTAACAAATTTTCCCATCCTCCCTAAAAAATTCTTCTAGAATTTTGATTGTTACTGCAGTGATTTGGTTGCCTATTTGGAGAGAATTGCCTTCTTTCAAGTCTTCCAGTACTTGGAAGTGGTATATCTTTCCATTTGTTTGGGTCTTTTCAAATTTCTCTCAGTAATCTTTTGTAGTTTTTCTATGTTGGTACTGGATAGATTTTGTTAAATTTATGACTAGCTTTCTGATGGTTTTTTGATGATATTAAATGAAATACTGTTTATAATATTATTTTACAACTTTGTGTGGCTGGTACCTAGAAATACAATTTATTTTTATAAATTGATTTTTAGATTCAGCAGCTCAAAAAATTATGAATTCTAGCAGCTTATCTTCAGGATTTAGAAAAAAATTTGATATACACATTTGTGTACCTGTAAATGTCAATTTTTCTTTAAATTTTTCTGTTTATAATTTTGATTTATTGGCCTTATAGCCCTGTATATGTTCTCCATTGAATATTGAACCTAAGATATATTTTCTCACCCTCCAATCAGGGTAAAGCTTATAATATTTTACCATTACTCAGGTTATATCATATAGTTTTTTTTAAGGTAACTTTATGAGCATAAGAATTTCACTTCTGCTTTTAATTCGCTAAGACTTTTTGTTTTATTTTATCATACATGTATATTGAATTCTATCAAATAATTTTTTAATTATTTGTCAGTATGATCATTTTATTTTTCTTTGTCTTAATGTGATAAATTACATTGATTTTTGAAATGTTAAAATAAACATACTAGAAAAAAACTTGGCCATGGTATGCTATGTTAGATTTGATTTGATAATATTTTCTTTAAAATTTTTGTATCTTAATAAGAAATATTGGTATATGGTTTCCCTCTCCTAATGTATTTGTCATGCTTTGGTATCAACATTATAGTTATTTAATAAAAAGAGTGGGAAACTGCCCTCTCCTCACATTTATCTAAGATAAAAAGACTGTGTATGGTATTGGCATTTTGTTTCTGAAATATGAGGAAAAAATATATATGAAGCCATCTAGGCCTGGAGTTTTACTCATTGGGATGTTATTAATCGGATACTTAATTTATTTTTTAGGTATAGAACAGTTTTTTCATGTTTTTGTGTAAGTTTTATAACGTGTGCTTTTTAAGGTGTCAGCTATTTCACCTACACTTCCGAATTTTTTGGCATGACATTTTTCATAAAGTACTCTTTCTATCTATTCAATACATATTTGAAAGATCTGTAGTGACGTTCCTTTTTCATTCCTACTGTTGTTTGTGTTTACCTTTTCTTTTTATTTTGATCATTCTTACTAGGGGATTAACAATTTTATTAGCTTTTTAAAGAAATAACATTGGTTTTGTGGATTTTCTCAGTAGTGTTATTTTTTCTATGTTACAGATTTTTACTATTTTCGTTATTTTTCCCTGTTTTCTAACTCCTTGTGCTCTATCATAGACCACTGATATTCTTTTCTAAAATCTAAACTTAGTACTATGCATTTTCCTATAAATATTGCTTTAGCTGTTTCCCACATATATTAAATACTGTGCTTTTAGTGTCATTCAGAAAAACAATTTAATTTCTATTTTTAATTAGTATTTGATCATAGATTTTTTAGAAGTGTATTGCTGATTTACAAATGTAGGATGACTTTCTTTAATTATCTTTAAAATATTTAATCCCAGCTTACACATAGTATAGTCAGAGGACAACTCTGTATATTTTCAATTCCTTGAAATGTGTTAGAACTTACTTTATAGCCTAGTATATGGCTTACCTTGGTAAATGCTCAAATTGCACATGAAAATAATGTGTATTCTGCAGTTATGTGGTGAGTGTTCCAGATATGTCAGTTAAATTAAAATATCTTAATATATCAAATACATCTTTCTAAATTGATATTTTATCTGCATATTCTATCATTTACTATGAAAAATGTACTAAATTCTACTTCTATTATTATGAGTTTGCCTATTTCTCTTTTTTTGTTCTGTCAATTTTAGCTTCATATATTTTGAAGCTGCTATTTAGTGATTGGAAGTTCATAATTTTTATATCTTCCTTATGTCCTAGTATTTTTAAGTTATAAAAATATTGCTCATTTTCTGTTTTTTTCCCTTAAATCTAATTAAAATATTTTGTTTAGTGTTTTTTGGCATACATTTTTCCAACTACTAACATTTTAATTTCTATTTCTTTACATTTAAGTGAGTCTCTTTTAAGAGATATATATTTGCATTGTTAAATCAACTCCAACATTGCTTAAATTTTAATTAGCATATTATTCTCTTTACATGGAGCACATTTACTGATATACCTATGATTTTAAAACTGCCACCTTAGTATTTGTTTTCTATTTGTTTATGTTATCCTACATTCTTGCCTTCATTAGGTGTTATCAAGTATTAGTTTATTAATAATTCTCTCAACTAACTTCTTTGTTATAAATTTATTTTTCTTTTCTTTTTTTTTAGTTACCACAGTGTTTACTGCTCTGTGTTGCAATGATATAGCCCTTAATGGGGAACTTTGCTGTCTGGTTACTGGAACAACTTTCACCTGTTGACTCTTTTTTTTTTTATTATTAATGTCCCTATTTCAGAAAGCTGTCTCCCTCCAGTTCACACCCCTTCCAGTGGCAGTCTACATACAATCACTAATTGATGAAGTAGAACAGAGTCTGGCCGTCTCAGCCTATCTTGGGGCATATCTGAAAGATCATTCTAGCTCCAGAGTTCTCTGTGTTTCAGTCACATTTGTTCTTGGGCTTTTACTGAAGCTTGACTTCTTTCTCTGCCCACTCCTGCTTTCTTACCTTTCCTTCCTCAGGTATTGATCATACGGGCATTCTTTAATACCCTGCACACTAAAATCTACCTCAGAGTTGGCTTCATAGGGAAGCAGGCATTCAGAGGAAGAAGTTTCAAGGATAGGCACTTGGGAGCAGGATCATACACTGCCTGGATGGCAGTGAGACCACTGTCAATGGTCATAGGTGAAGTACACTGTCCCTGGAAAAAAGGTGGTGATCCCATTGTTCAGTGGTAAATGGAAGAGGCATACTAGTGAAAAGGAATGTATTAGCTAGTGTAATGTGACATGTGTTTGAGATATAGAAGGGGAACATGCCTCCAAGGACAATGGAATTGGCTACCTACTGAAATCAATAACTAACTGAGAATAATTAATCACCAACTTAAAGCAAACTTGATAGTTAGAGGATCTCTTTGGTAGCACCCCCTGAAGGTAGAAGGTAGAGGAAGCTGAGGATACGGCCCAGCACTTAATTTCCAGAATAGCCAAGCAACAAAAAATGTTAAATTACCAAGCAAGGCAGTCTACTTTGCCAAGGCCAGGGTCCAGCTTGGGAAAGTGTGGGACTAGTATGGGAACAATCAGGGATAATACTCCTAAAAACCACAAATTCCCAGTTTCCACTGAACCTTGTAAAACTGCACAAGTGGCCCACTCCTCCCAGGTGTGAGCTATCACCCTGCCCACTGGCCTCAAGTCAGTGTAGAAGCCTCTGTCCTGTAGGAGAGTATGTATCCCACTCATGCTCTGCCCTCTTCTGCAAATTTGTCCAACATAACCTAGCTGGCCATAAGCAGCACCTGATAAGAGGGAAGGGGGATGTTTATTACTACAAAATACTCCATTGTCTGGGCAGAGTGTACCTGCAGAAGCTGGGAGAGGACATTGGGATTGTATTCTGAGGGTGCTTAATCGAGGGGTCTGCCTTTTTGATTTACTGTGATCAGAAAGATTTTAACGTTTTCTATTGTATCACAAATAAATGGGTTGTCAATTTTAAAATATTAAATATTCTAAGTACACAATTACAGATCTAGAACTATTTTTAATGCATATAACATATGAAGTACTCTTCTATGTCCTGAGATTTAATATGATATGAATGAGGTATGTTTCCTGTTTTTGAGGAATCTACAGTGTAAGACTGACACGCACTATGCTTTGTAAGCAAAGAAAACACAGTAAACTTATCTCAAGATTCAAGAAAGGTTTTCTGGAGAACTTTGTTCTGGGATCTTGGTATTGAAGGTCGAATTAGAGTTAGCCAGACATCTCCCATTCCCCTCTCAAATAAGGGACAAAAAATAACAGTTGAGACTATTCTAAGCACATGAACCAAATCTCAAAGGTAAATGTTCTTGTGAATTAGTGGTGAATTGATAGCATTCCTCAGTCTATTAGTCCTTCCAAGCTGTCCAGTGTGGCAAACAGTGAGAAAATATATATTTCTGTTATTGAAAAACATCCTCAGAAATGTTATTTGTGCAAAATACTGTTTTAAGGTGCCCAGAATTCAGAATTCAGAAATTATGTCCTCTGAAGTATGATACAGAACTTTTAAAATTCAAGTTGGTCATTTTACTTAAATTTGTTATTTTTCTCTATTTATATTGAAGTTATACTACCTGAAGCCCTAAATCATTGTGCAACTTCTTTGTTAAGCTAGAAAAAGAGCTTTGGACTTTACTTCCTATCTTTTTTTAACAGAAAGACGTATTTCATCATAGCACACTTGTACTCTCTGTACAGTTGTATTCCTTTTTCAAACAAAGAGCTTTAGTGTCTTAGTCACATATAAATTGATGTTATTTTATCTAGTCTCATCTAGTAGCATACTCAGTGATGATTCGAGTGTAAATTTTCATCAGATTTAAATTTTATCTTACTTTATTTAACTCATCATTACCAGCAGGGGAGTGGACACAAGATTCTAACCCACTGCAAGGCAAAACATAATGTTTTCATCTCACATACTCTTCATTTATTGGACCTTGTCACTTATCCTTGTTGTTAACTTATTTTCAGAATAATTTATTTAAAACCAACCATAATTGTTCAAGGAAATCTCTTTATATGCTACTTTAATCTTCTTAATTCTGCCATCAATCCCTTGTTATGGTGAATAATCATATCAACTATTTATTGAATATCTATTATTTGTCAGGAACTGTACACGATTCTTCATATTAAACAGCACTAATTTTCGTAACAACATAAGAGGACATATGTTAGCATAACTCATTTTACAGATTAAAAAGCTTAGTTTCCAAAGTAAAGTAACATACTGATAAATAGTAGCTATAGACATTACAAATGGAGGCAAACCGCTTTATCTTTCCACTTTTCCATTCTGAAAGGTATAATCACAAAGACATCATTGAGGAACAATAATGTGTGTGACCAAGACTGGAATTTTTAATTAAATGTCACGGCTTCTAGTGTGTTCTACATCACGTTCTACTGATGTGACAATACGAGTAGTTTTCGTCTTTCAATTTACTCCATCTATTTTTATAAACTAATCTTGATAAGAATAGTAGAGTTTCTCAGAATCCAATATTAAATATAAATTGTTAATCAGAGATAGCCTGACATTGAGGTAAATTACCTACATAAAGAGAGAATCCTTTTAAAAACAAACACACCTTCAATATGTGTATGTGTGTGTGTGTGTGTGTGAGTGAGTGTGTGACTACACATGGTATCCTATTACCATAGAGTAAAATTTGAGGTGAAAAATGGAAAAAAAGTACACTAGTGTCATTGAGGCACAAGAGACATAGAGCTGGAATTATATGTAGGAAGACATTTAACAGGACCATGACATGACACAGGTTGCATCTTTGATAAAGTGTTCTGCCAGCCTTACAGAATGGGTTGGCACATCAGTTGGGGATATTGCAGTAGTCAAGGTAGAAAACGATAGAAATGTGGAATCTACCAGATACATCTAAACATAGTTTACAACAAGGTCCTGTTAAGGCGTGGTCTATACCCTGAAAAACCAGCCTTTTTAAAGACATTTTGAAGAGAAAATAGTAATTTAGTGGTCAGTTCTTATCCAAAAGGAAAAATACAAGTTGGCCTTGGATATCTCAGATCCTAGTTGCTTTGCTTTTAAATTTGACAGTCTGGAAAAAATGTCTGTAAACAAGAAAGGCTATGGTTCAGGGGAAAATTACATGTGATTTTAAAAAATGTGGTAGTTTGTCCATTACCTCCCAGGAGATAACATAGGCAGTAAAATTAATTCGGTGGTTGCCAGGCATAGTCACTTGTCCCCTGGGAGGTACACAGTTGCATATTTACAGGCTGCATTTTCATAGACAGCAATTTATTTCTCGGCACTACTTAATATCCATTATACCATGGAGGGCACCACCATTTGCTTTAAACACAAGAATGTGACATTTGATTTAAGGTTTATAATGATTTCTTAGTTTTTGAGAAACTTTTGATACACTGTATTATTCCAGTGCCCTGTGTATTTAGGGGTGACAGATTTTAAACAGACACATTTCTACTTCCTCAAAAGGAAAACTGAAAGTAATAATAAAATCATTGTGTCTGAGTGAAAGTCAAATACCGTATCTATTGCTTAAAATGGACTTCTCCGGTAAAATGTTGTCTAAAGCACTGAAATATTCTACTACAGTGTTTTTATTAGATATAACAAGACAAGCAAAATTAAGTTGGAGACTGGGAGAAAGGGGAAAAGGAAAGACAAGGAATTCTCAAATATGTACAGTAATGTAATAAATAGAAAATCAAAATTATATTTTCTACCTTAGAATTGGTAAAAGGGACTTATATTTTCTATAATGAAATACAATTTCATTTATCAGAATCTAAAAAGAAAAACCAGAGTTGATTTGAATATTGGTTCTGTTTCACTATCTTTTCCTTATCACAGGCTAATTACCCTTGATAGCTGAATAGGAAATTTGAGGCTTAACATGTCTGTGTGAGAATCTGGAAGTAAGGGTCTATCCCAGTAACAAACTATACTGATGTTTCTAATTCACTCTTCTATACTTCTTAATTTAAATGTTATAATTTTCTATATAAATCTGTAGTTCATGCTAAATATCATTCTTTGAGTCTTTAGAACCATTATCAATTTTTTACTAATATTAATCATGCCCAGTTTATGTTTTGACACATCTATCTTACACTGGAATGTTTCCAGATAGATCTAATGCAAAATTTATTAATGAAGTTTGCTTGATTTAAATACATTTTCTTATCAAAGCATTGTTTTTTGTGGATTCTATTTGAATATGTAATCTATCTGATTCCCTTATTCATTGAAACTTCTGGTAAAAGGGTTAGTGTTGTTCTTCAATGTTCAATCTTTAGTCAAGGGCTTGATTAAAACAAACATATTGATGTAATTTTAGAAAATTAGTGATAAATTATGATGGAAGACAGAATCAGAGTTCAAATATACTTCAGATAGTTAAAATGATGATTACAAATTGACAGGTGCAATTTAAGATAAACAATTGTAAAGTCCCACGTTCAAGTTTTAAAAATAAAATTCAGGAATTGTAATGCATCTGATATGAAAATGTGAAAAACAAACCTTAGAAATATCAGTTAACTGCAAATAGAAATGTCATCTGAATTCTTATAGGGATCATGTGAGCATATTTTCTGTCTATTTCATCTGTATATCAACCATAGCTCTTTTAAATAGCCTTTCACATGGCGTGGCCAGGTAAATATAAGCATTAAAAAGAGAGGAAAGAGATCTGCCTTCTTAACTTCTGGCTCCAAAAGGTGCATGATTTGTGGTTTCACATGTCTGGAATTCAGTGTCTTCCGGTATCAAAACAAGAGCTAGTCTAACTCATTACTAAGATTTCTTTTAGCTTTCATTTCCAGTATTGAATATGAATTCATGTAACACAACTGCAAATAAGACTGGTGTGTATCAAAATAAGGCAACTAGGATAATGTTGGAATTTTGTGTCTCATAAACCATTTGAAGGACTTTCATGTAGTAAAGAAAATAGATATATGTCAGAAGCCAAAATGTGAATCAATGGATGAATATTATTGCGAAAGTTTTTTATTTTACTAAAATAGAGAAGTGTCACCTACAACATTCAAAAGCTCTGACCATCTGCCAGAGAAATTATAGAGAAAAAGTCTACAGTCAATAGGAGATAGAAATAAATCCAGGTTCACCTTTTAATATAATTTGGATCTTTGAATTGTGCATAATACAAACATTTTGTAAGTAGAATTAGAGCCATTTGAAATAGTTTTAAAAGATTTGAAACAAATTCCTTTCACATAATTTAAGAATATTATGCTGAAATACTTCAAAAAATAGAAAAATATTTTGTGATAATGCTTTTCACACAAGGATGTCTTATACTTATGGGCATGCTCTGAAAATGATAGAAGATTTATTTCATAATTCACTTGACCAACATCTCCCTCATAATCCCATTGTCCCTATCTATCAACAATAGGTCTTCATGTCCTATCAATTTCACCCTCTGCTAAGTGTCAGAATTCATTAATCTGATCCACTTAAAATCCATCTAAAGATTTGTTTATTTCTCTCTTCTGTAAGATATCTTAAACAATGCCACAGAAAAAATCCATTAGAATGGAAAAACTTGATATGAAGAAAGGAAAATTCCTAGATTATCATCCTTGAGTAATCAAGAATGAGTGAGATATACTGCCCCATGAAGTAGCTGACCTAGATCTTTAAGTTCCTAAGAAACACTCAGTATATTTCAGAAATACAAGCTGAAAAATATTTATAAAAACATGAAACTTCTTCCTAGGATTGAGTTTGAATTCTTCAATAATGATAATTCTGATACTTATTTTAATTCATTAATCATGTTATTGAACTATTTAAATAGTAATTGCCAAAGTTAACATTTATTCAGCATGCATTTTTATATCTTTGAAATATATCTACAAATATATCTACAAGACCTATAATTATTTTCTAAATTTTTAAGCCAGGGAAACTGAGGCTCAGAAATGCTGAGTGTTCACCAAGTCAATAACCAGAAAGTATTGGAAGTGAAATGAAAATCCTGGGTTTTGGGCTATAAAGTCTAGTCCTTTTGAATACAGTCTGCTAAATGTTTTTTAAAGACCCTCCTCACTACCTTCAACCATACTGAAGAACCTAGAAATACAAGACTACAGAATATTCAGTCTAGGAGAGGCCTTAGAATCCTGTTTAAATGACTTACTAAAATCCACCCAGCTAATTGATGGGAAGCGCAAAATTCCTGTTGTCTTGCCAAAGCCACATAACTATTAAATGGTCAAGACAATTGAAAGATGAAAAGAATGTGAATTTTGTCACATGTTTTAGATTCTTCCAACTCTTTGTTATCCTAATAGAGTGGTAGGTTGCTTATCTCTTTGTAGTCTGGGCAACTAGGTATCCATTACCAATGAAGAATCATAAAATTAACGCATACATGTTTTAAAATGAATTACTTTGATGGACAACACCTGAATTATATTGGTCTGCCAGTCTTCTGGTACAATCTAAGACCTCTTGTTTGAGTATGTGTCCTTAAATAAGTTTTCAGTGTTCTTTCTTGTATAAACCACAGTTTAAAAATTTGAGTTTGGATTTCTTTAAAATGGAGCAAATTTCTAAAGATTGGTGCAAAGCAATATAAATGCAGAGTTCTGTGGTTTTATTATGTGATCCTCTCCCCAAATTTAGAGTTGCATCCCCTACGAGTGTTAATAAAAAGTATTCCAAATTTGAAAATACATGGGAGGTGGCATGTTCTTTCAGTGTCATACTAGGATACCATTTATAGGCCCTGCCCCAGTATTAACTATAACAATTTTAGGAACATATGCTTTGGGTTTTGCTATTTATTATTTAATTAAAACCCAGATATTGTAGATTTACATATTAATTTAGAGATTTCTGACCAAAGGTTATGGTTTTGATGTGCTTTAGGACGTTGACCCTGTTTTGTAACTAACTTCGCAATCTTATCCTAACTTTATCTTTTTAAAACTCACAAAATTTTTTTGTAATGCTCTTGGAAACAGTTTTATCACCTTACTAGTGCCTCATTAATGTGTTTATTAACATAGTGGTTTCTGTTCATTTTATATTTTTATGAAAGCCATGTTAAAAACTTTTGTAACATTTATACATTGACATACATAATTTAACAGATACTTTTCATTTTACTTTTTTAAGTGACTTACCTTTGTAAGGTCTTTTCAAAGCATGTAATTTACTTTCATACAAAGAATCAGTTTTTTCTTTTTGCAATCATATTTCGTAGGTTTATATAAACTAAAAGTATAATTACCCTAACAAACTGGCATAATCAAGGTTGAGATAAGTACCTAACTTAACTACAGGAACAGAAATCCATGGGATAATAAGAGGATAGACTAATAGTATTGAGAATTCTGTGTGTCATGGATATCATTGTTATAAGTTTATACTTATGTTTCTGTCTGGAGAGGTTGTACATTTTCTAGTGGAAGTGATGAAAAGGGAGGGTTGAAAAGTCTGTTTGTCAATAGACTTTATGAGAATAAATTGACACCAAGGAGCAGAAAGAATTCACGCAGACAAAGCCAATCGTGTTTCAAAATTGAAGCACTATTAAAGCATAATCAAGACCTATTTTCCAGAAAAAGAAGTACTAGCTCTTTGAATTTAGGATTTCAAGGTAGGTTGTTGTCTGGAAAACAATATAGGTAGCACATGTTTGCTGCAAATTTGGCCAATGAAATTTGTCTGCAGTGGAGACTTGTGGGGTTGCTATGGATGTGGAGCATTTAGTGTTCGACAATGGTACTGTATCATAGCAAGAAAAACACCATTTATAGCAGGATGATAGATGTTAGGGCTGTTCTCCTCTTGGGAAGAAGAATAGTGGACTTGTGCTTTGGAGTTCAGTTCCTGGGTGTCTGGAGATTCTTCAGTCACCCATGGGATAAAAGTGGTGGCAATAGGGTGAGAAACAATATGGTAATCTCGTTGGTGAGGGCTTGAGTCCATTTTAATTTGCTTTAGACAAATAAAGGTGACTGTATTTATGCCATGAGTGTGATGTAGCTTTTCATACACTAAAATGTTATCCTAGGATAAAAACCCTTACACAAAAGAATTCAAGAACACTGATAGAATTTCAGGCATCAATGAAGGTAAAAGACCTTATTTTAGGATTAGGTGCTAGGCCCAATCCCTTCACAGGTATATTATAGCACCGTTTTAACTGTGAGAGACCAGCTTTATAACTAGTTATACTTAGGACATAAAATACGTAATAAATAATAGCATGTGGTCTATCGTGGGGGCTCATGGCTATGGAGAAGTAAGATTTATTGAGATTCTCTTGTCTCAGTATATTTAAGAAATATAGGAAGTGGCCTTTTAAATCCCTTGCATATTCTATCTTATATTTCTTTAAAAGATTTTACAAATCCCAGATTTAAAAATTTGTTCTTCCAACTGCACTGATTCATTGCTTCTAGAAAGAGTGAGATGACGAACCCTTTCCCCTTCAAGTTACTTTTTTTCAAAATATTTAGGAATTTTAAAGTGAATGCCACTGATTATATCAAAGGCATTGGCTGTTTAATGCAAGGACGCTGTGTCTGACAACTTCTAAATGCATAAAAGAATCTGGTCTTGAAATCAGCGGTCCTCACCTAGAATGTCTTATTTGTATGGAAATGAAGGCACTTAAGGGCTAAGCAAACAGAACTTTTGCTGTTGTTGTCGTTCCCCTTCCCATACATAGAAGACAGGAAATGAATTCCAGCACAGTTCTATTCAATCACTTTGTTCACTATTTTAATTTTATTTCCTAACATATACCAAATGGCAAATAATTTGGGACTATTTAATTAGACTAAAATCTAATTCTTAGATATTATCTAAAATTTCTTTTCATTAATAAAATCAGAAAGCCATCTGTACATAAAATGCCAGATACATTGAATCAACAGAGTAATTTTGTTTGTGATTTGATTTACCCAACACCAGTGTACTTTCAAGCCTCTGGGTTTTTTCCACCCTATATATATATATCCAAGCCATAACTCATTCTCTTTCCTAGTACCACTATATTAAAAGTTATTGAAATAAACTAGATTATGTATTTTCCAACTGCAAAGAATAATGGTTATCTAGCTAGAAAAATAAGTCTTTTTAATAGATAATGCCATCTTATTCATGTTTGTCGAAATTTAATGGCAAAAGCAGCAGACCTTGAAAGAATGCTGGTCTTCAGGGAATTTCCTTAAATTGGAATCTTAATCCAACTATAAACTAGTTAGGGGAAGCACTGATATGCAGAGTACCTAATAGAATTTTGACAGTCCATGCGTTCTGTGGGGAATTTTTAAAAAAGAAAAGGAGGGATATATTTCCCTGACCATGTACAATTGATTACAAGTCTTTCTCGATTAAATGTTATAGGTTCAGAAAAAATCAGAAAAATGGTGATAAAAAACATTGCTAAGAACTCAATGAAATTATTATATGATATACTGTATCAAAATACTACATATTATACAATGGCAAGAGTATTACTCAAAATAAGAACATATTTACTGTTACTGGGCAGTCAGCTAAATGTTAGTTTTCCTTTTACTCCCTAGCTATGAAGACTATACCTTTAGTTTACGTGAATTTAGATTATAAATTCTTAAAATTCTGAGTTTATTTTCACAGAGTATTCCCAAGAGCAAACAAAAGCTGAATAACAACTTTTGTTGTAACAAAATATAACAGCTCCAGTTTACAGTGTCCAATATACTAAAAGATGAGTCCACTAAGCTAAATGACTAATCTACATACATGAACTCAAAGGATGTGTTTACTGCTCAAAACCATTATGGGATAAGTACAATAAATATTGCCATGTTAGAGTTAAAGTAAGACCCAGAGAGGTAAAATGAGTAACATATGACCCCATCACTAGAAATTGGCAGAGCTGCGATCAAACCCAGCCAGCTTGACTCCAATGCTCATGCTGTTACCATTGCAGTAAACTTCACAGAGCTGGAAGAAAAGAATTTTTGCATGTGGCATCCCAAACCTAGCTAAACAATAATAACGGTAAACTGCAGAACTAATATATTTTCATATATCTGAAGACTGAGGCAATTCATCATCCATGAACTTTTCTAAAATAATTTTTTGACATTGCTGCAACAAGATGACAAATGGGTACAAATAGGAATTATGAAAAAAATTGTTGTTAGTACCAGTTAATACATTTGGAAAATGCAAATAATTATCAATAATTAAAAAAAGAATTTGTAAAAAAAATCCAAGAGAAAGTTCAAATTACAAAAAACACAATAATAATTGCAACCTAAGAGCCCCATAAAATGTATAAGTAGATGGGAAAATATTGTTGATTTTAAAGCACACATAAATGAACAAGTAATAATGAAAATGGACAATTCCCTTTTTATAAAGTCTTCCAGGCTAGTTAAGTTTTTATAGATAGTCAAGACTGTAAACTTCAAAGAAATGGTAGTATCTAGGTTACAAAAAGTATTTTAGAGCAAAGAAAAAGGGAGAAGGCATTTTAAATCATTTTATTAGGTGACTTCTTATGACACTAAGACCAAACAAAAATAATTTAATAAAGGAAAAATTTAGACAAATCTCAATTAAGAAAATAAGATGCAAAAATACTAAATAAATATATACCCACTAGAATGTCTTCTCCTATACTAAGGGTATGCTAGCACCAGTTTGAAGTCCAGAGGCAAAGAAACCCATCATATTATAGCACTATTGAAAATGCTGGATACAGTATTAGCTACATTTGTAAATGCTTCTCAGTGACAGAGGCAATACATTTTTTAAAAATCAATTTTGAAGGAAGATATGAAAGTTACAACTTACTTTCAAGTTTCAAGATAGTTTCAAGATATACAAAGCAAAAATGGATAGAATTACAAGGAAATTTGACAACTCCACTATCATGTTATACATCTTAAAACATCTTTTATTACCAAATAGATAAAGCAGTCAAAAAAATAATTAATAGTATAGCCAATTTGAACTATACAATTAAAATTTTGGTCACTGTATTCAACAATTAAATAATATACTTTTTTAAATTGAATAATTATCTATAAAATAAGTTATATGCAAGTCCAGAGTAACAAATTTCATAGATAATGTATCATATGTACCACCATCTCCTAACAAATTCTCACAATACAATAGGGAAGAGGCTTGGGAAATCGAAAACAAACCATCAATCTATGGATCAAATAATAAAAATAATAGGTATAAATAAATAACTAAAACTGAATAAAAATATACCATCATAAGTATCTAGTCAGTAGAAATGTATGGCCTCCATTGCTTATAATACTCTAATAAAAAAGAGGGTAAAAACTTATGAGTTAAGCATCCATGTTAAAAAGTTAGAAAAGAACAACACAATAAATACAAAAGCAGAAGAAAGGTAATTAAAGAAAAGAAAGAAACATTAGAGAACTATAATAATGCCAAAGATTTGGTTATCCTTTGAAAAAAATTCATGAAATTGACCAATTTCAGGAATGATTAACCAGAGAGAAAAAGAGGTGAGGGGAGAGATAATGGAAAAGTAAGTGTTGTGAGGTGATAAAATGCTACATTAGAGGAATACAGAATTTTTTTGTACCTTTTAATAGTTTTCTCTAAGTCTGAAATTACTTCAAATTAAAAAGCTTAAAAATTACAAATTTTCGGGAAGGATTATATTTTATAATTTTAACTTACCTGAATTTTATGTTTCATATTAGGGGTTCACAGAAGTGTGTCAGTTAAAGAGTATCATACTACATAAAAATAATCTAAAGACATTGATTTAAAATTAAATCACAAAATGTGAAGATCTGGAGTCAGGAAAGAGCATAGGATATGCAGTCTTACTCAAGGATGACATTCAAAAAATTTTAAATACAAAACACTGCTCAATGGCATTTTGTCAAGTACTTCCACATTTGTAATAAGATTTATATAATAACACATGAAAGGAAAGTGATCTGCTTTACATGTATTTTACATAAGCTGGGCTGTTTCTTAGGAGTATTATGAAAGATTTTTTCTGACAATGTCAGGAATAATTAGATTTAGGTTGTATTTGAACACGTATTTCCAAATTCCTTTGTGCTTTGCCAACAGTTGGCTGGCATCTACCTGAAACTCTCAGATAAAAATACCCAAGAACTCATGAAGAACTTGACCATGAATAGTGAAGGTTTCAATGTGATTTTTGGCGTTCACTTTTTCTTTTCAGGACTAAGCTTTCTAAATTGGTATGTCTAAATGTCATACCTTTATGCATATGTCATAAGAATGAATCAGTTAGTCTGAAGGTAAACTGTGTTAATAACTTCAGAAAAGAATCACATGTAGAGCAATCATGAAAGAAATAAGAATTTTTTTCCAATGTAATCATGAAGACAGCCACATATATGAACTTATTCTATCTCCCACATCTAGGTTACCTTGGGTCTATGTTAAGAGACTCTAATGCATCTGAGGATTAAAGGATCTTTCTTTTCAGCTTTCATGCACTAAAAAATACAATGGCATAGTTATATCATAACCTAAAATGAATTATGATATTGCTTGACAATTTTTATTTAAATATATGTATTTTAAAATGAGACCAGATGAATATTACTTTGTTACTCTTTATTATACTAAAATGCTCACTTGCTCACTTTTAAATCAGAAGTGTGCTTTACTTTTTTTTTTTGGAAAATGGATTTAACATGCAGATGTTGGAGGAAGTTGACTCAATTAATAATCTGAAGGTCACAGAGCCTCCACTTCCAGTAAATATCCCCTTTGCTTAAACACCTAACTGCCCACATATTCACTCTTTTATAAGAAATAAGCGAAGGCCTCCTTCAAAATGCAAATGTAGTTTGATAATTTTGGGAAAACCCTGGCATGGAGAGTACTGCCAAAAAAAGACAAATTTAGATGAAATAATGATGCGAGGACCCTGCATACTTAAAGCATAGCCGTGAAATCCAGGAAGTTTTAGGTCGATAAATACAGATACTACTATGATGGAAAAGAGAAGAGTTTTTATTTGTTTTAATAAATAACCTACACATCTTAGTGATTCACAGCAGCAAACAGTTATTGTTATACCTGTAAACTGAGGGCTGGTTGTCTCTGCTCTGTGTAACTTTGTATTCTGGGATGCAAGCTTCAGACGCAGCACATAGTGGAACACAAGCCACCATGAGAATGCACAGGCATAGACATTAAGACAGGATGTTCACTATTGAGGAGGAACTGAAGCACAGTACGCATTTTATATATTTACAATCCATAGTGCAAGCCATGTGCCTAGTAGGTTGTAAGTACCTCATTTCAGAATGAGGATTCAGTCATTTTCAACATTATTTTGTCATCACTGTGGGCATTGCTGAACTTTATCTGAGCCCTGTGGTCCCAGAAAGCAGAAACAATTAAAAATCTTCCTACCCTGTGTTCTGGATTAAGGCTGATGGCAAAGAACACTCTGCCCTTGAATGTTCCCACATAAGACAATTTTCATCCTTTCCATCCTGCCTCATGACTTCCATCAGACTCTTGGACGACTCTCTTGTTTACCTGCCTCTGTAAAACCCAGGCCCACTTCCTTTTCTTTGACAAGTTCTTCATTAATGAATGTTTTCTCTATTGCTTTAACCTGAATAAAATCATCTCCTTAATTCTGTCTTTCACACCATAAATGTTAACAAATGGGAGAAAAGGCACAAATATTTCATATTTATTTGACTTTGGTCATCTTTCTCAAGGAGAGTAATTTTTTACCTGAAACCAGTCTTTACAAATTTGGGTAAGTGGGAATTGAAGACCTGTCTGTCTCTACATTTCCTCATTCTTCTGCTTTTCCCCAGAAGAAATCTTTTCCGTGACCTCTTTCTGATTTCTATGGCCTGATTCTGACCCATCTCTCCAGCTCCATGTCTCACTCTAGCAAAAGAGATGCTGTGTTGCCCCCACAGTGCTCACCTAGCCCTTTCGAGTCACACTGGTCTGGATACTTTGCAATATTTGTATTTGCCCCAATCAAGGAAGGCACCCGAACTTCTCCCTCCTGAAAAGCAAAATATCTATTTGTATAAAAACTTAAAATTTCAATTAAGATTATTACTGTCTGAATGTATGAACTAACTACCTATCCCTAGCTTTTCTCTTTATGTCTCAATAATTTTTTAACTGCCTCTAGTGACGGTATTGCTGATGGTAACCTCCTAAGTGGGAGAGCAAGATATGTTCAGTCTTTAAGGACCATAATTCTGACAAAGTGTAAATCTGATATGGTATCTGGGAGAAAAAGTTTATCTGTAGGGCTTTTCCTGAACTCAAAATTAATTGTTATGTCATATTTCTGTTACTTGCTTCATATAATGATCTGTACTCAGGGAGCTCTAAACAGCTCTCATTAAATTCCTGTGACACCTCACCAAAGGAATGCCATGGAACCAAGTTGGTGTTCAAATGACACTCAGACTGAAGTCTTTTGTATGCATTTCCAGGCTCTTTCTACCCTTGAATTAAAGACTTTAAAAATTATCTTCCAAATGATAAAAGTTGTTTTAGAGTTAAAACTGAATTTTTTTCAGGGATACTACATGTGAATTAATAGTTTAAAAGAAGGACTTTAGTGACCTTTTAAAATAGGAACAGGCAGAGAGAGAGAGGGGTGTTCTTTAGCACCAGGCCAATGGATGGGGCTCTCTCAGTTGAACTGCTTAAGTGAGAATTTCAATTATCCTAGCTGCTATCGCTGTCACTGGCAGATAAGCCCCTTAGGTAAACTAACAAGGATGATTAATTGTTATGAATGTGGATTTAGAAGCACTTTAAACCAGTGGTGAAGAGATTTAGTGTCTGATCACCACCAAGGCCAAAGGCAAAATAAAGCTTTGGGAAGGGTCTGTGGATATTTTGCCACCTTAAGAGAATGAAAATTGGACATGACTCTACTCTCATCATTTACAGGGAGAATGATGATTCTGCAAATGACAATCAATTATGTATATTCAAAAGATTTATGTGTTCAGCAGAAATGACAGCAATAATTTAGCCATCTTAGAGAAATTAATTTTCAAACTTTAAAAAATAATATATACATAGTTACATACAAGAGGGTATATGCAACATTTAGGTATAATTTAATGGATAATATGATAATGTCCTTTGTACCTGACATCCAGCTTAAGAAATAGAAGGTAGAAGTCCCCTGTGCACTCTTCATCAATCACAGCCCCTTCCTCCACCCCAGAGTTACAAATTTTTTGAATTTTGTATTAATTAATCTTTGGTATTGGTTATAGCTTTTTATGTATGTGTGTGCCCTAAATAATAGTTATTCATTTTTCTTTCTTTATTGAAATAGGATCAGGGTATATGTGACTCATTTCTCTTTAAATATTAAGTTTTCGAGATATATCCATATTGGGGTGTGCAACTGTGACTCATTCACTTTCAGTCTGTGCAAACTATTTTCCATTACTCTTCTTATGGAGAAAGCTTTGGGATATAACATATTAGTGATGTGAGCATTCTTATACAAGCCTCTTGATTCATATGTAGAAGAGTTTCTCTGGAATATGGACTACTGAGTCATAGTGTATGTGCATCTTCAAGTTTATAAGGTGGTGCCAAATTGATTTCTGAAATGATTTTAGCAATTTATATTCACACCCGCAGGGTTTGAGAGATTCTGCTGCAACACACACTTAGACAATATTTGGTAATCTAAAATCCATTTTTGGAACTGGAAGTTTTATTAGTAATATAGCAGAATCCCCCTGTTTTATAAATCATAAAAATTTTGACTCAAAGATGATTTGTGCTTCTTACAGGTCACACAGGTAGCCCATATTCCATTTGGAAGTAGAAACCTTGCCCCCTGATTTTGCATTTAATGGCCTTTCAATGTAAGCACTTCCATTATCAACTTCTTAACACAGAAGCTGGGGTTCCAAGGAGCAGAGGTTATTAATCAAGAATAATTGAACCTTTAACTTGACTTTTTTTTTTTTTTTAATAGGGAAGAACCTCTGTATTCTTTTTTTTTTTTTTCTCAAAGCCTATATTTAAATAATTTCCTCCTCCTTTTAGCTACTTTTATTTTTATTTATTTATTTATTTTTGGTTGTGCTGGGTCTTCGGTTCGTGCGAGGGCTTTCTCTAGTTGCGGCAAGTGGGGGCCACTCTTCATCGCGGTGCGGGGACCGCTCTTCATCGCGGTGCGCGGGCCTTTCACTATCGCGGCCCCTCCCGTTGCGGGGCACAGGCTCCAGACGCGCAGGCTCAGTAGTTGTGGCTCACGGGCCCAGCCGCTCCGTGGCATGTGGGATCTTCCCAGACCAGGGCTCGAACCCGTGTCCCCTGCATTAGCAGGCAGATTCTCAACCACTGCGCCACCAGGGAAGCCCTAACTTGACTTTTTAAGGAAGTTATTATTTCCCTAAAAACTAAGTGAGATTCCTTTATTACATTAGAATTTATAGAAATATGTAAATAAAACAAGATGCCCTGTGTTTAAACTACTGTTAAGAAATTAAACTCTACAGTGTTTAAAATCAGTCAGACTGAATGAACAGTGGAAGTGATTTAAAAAATCAAGGAAATAGGTGAATATGCTTAAATAAAGGTGCTCTATTAATATTTCCACCCTCAGAATTGTGGATCTGAGAAATATGTTGCTGGTTATGTGCCTAATATTTATACTATTACTTGTGAGAAACTAGGACCCCCTTATAGTAGATTATCTTATATGTTCCAGTAAAGTGGATTTCCTCCTGTAGATTATCAATTTTTTTCAAAAAATTATTTTTCTATACCATATAGATTATTTCTAATATTTATATGCATATGTGTGTGTATAAATATATTTTTCTATACTATGTAATTTTTCTTTAATCTCAGAAAGCAATTGCATAATGGGGTTCAATTTTTACTGAAATTTGTACAGAATCATCCTAAATCTTCCAGTGCCTATATTCCAATCTAGGTTAAGTTATTTGAAAGTAGAGAGAAGATTTGGGCTTCTGAGAAATCATTTAAAGAATCACAAATGTTGGAGCAACTGCATTTGGTAACAAGAATCTTTAGTAAAGGAAATGGAAATAGTATGTACTGAGAGTTTAGAATGTACCAGATTCTCTGTCAAGCACTTTTCATAAATTTTCTTACTATGATAATATTTTGTGTGGCATGGCATTCTCATTTTATATTATCCTTAAACAGGTCAAATGATTTATTGTCATCACAAATTTATAACTGGCAGATTACTGAAGTTGACCACTGGAAGAGGCAATTATTTTATAGGAGGAAACCAGAGTCATTTAAGATGAAAAAAAAAAATTCTCTTGTGATGTAAAATTGAAATCACTGAGTATTTTAGTTTTGTTTTTTCATTGTTGCTTTTCTTTATGTCTTTTGGATTAAGTCATTAGACTTAGGGTAATGTTGCTATCCCCCAAAATGTCTTATTCTGTTCAGATTTGAAAATATTTTTCTTTTACTATTTTTATAATTTTTGTTTTTATTAATTCTGTAGTTCCAGCTAACATATACAGTATGATTAAATTTTACCCTAATTTTCCTAATTTGTAGAAAGTTTCAATAATCAAGTGTTTTTTCATCTATTTAATTTCAATTCAAAAGTGTGCTTTTGGCTGTCATGTCAAGTGTTGACCTCTTCCATTAAGGCAGAAGCTCAATGTTGTATGGCCATTGCCATTGCTCTAAACTCATGAAGATCCTAAATCATTCAAACCTTGAAATCAGCTTTTTTTTTTTTTTTTTTATTAAAAAGCTGCTTGGGGCTTCCCTGGTGGCGCAGTGGTTGAGAGTCTGCCTGCCAATGCAGGGGATGCGGGTTCGAGCCCTGGTCTGGGAGGATCCCACATGCCACGGAGCGGCTGGGCCCGTGAGCCACAATAACTGAGCCTGCGCGTCTGGAGCTTGTGCTCCGCAACAAGAGAGGCCGCGATAGTGAGAGGCCTGCGCACCGTGATGAAGAGTGGCCCCCACTTGCTGCAACTAGAGAAAGCCCTCGCACAGAAACGAAGACCCAACACAGCCAAAAATAAATAAATTAATTAATTAAAAAAAAAAAAAAGCTGCTTATTTTTTCATTCTTTTTTTAAAATGGAAGCTTTATTTTTTTTTTAAATTTTCTCATTCTTTTTTTTTAAAGATTTATATTTATGTATTTATTTATTTAGGCTGCACTGGGTCTTAGTTGCGGCACGCGGGACCTTCGTTGCAGCATGCAGGATCTTTTAGTTGTGGCATGTGGGCTTCTTAGTTGAGGCATGTAGACTCTTAGTCTTGGAATGCAGACTCTTACTTGCAGCATGCATGTGGGATCTAGTTCCCTGACCAGGGTTTGGACCCAGGCCCCCTGCATTGGGAGTAAGTAGTCTTACCCATTGGACCACCTATTTTCTCCAGGGTTCCTATTTTCTCATTCTTAACATTTCATAAGAGTTGTGTAATTATCAATGCTTCATTGATTCACCTCTCTCAAACTCCTTCTCTTTTCCCTTGTTCAAACTACCATCCTCTTACCACCAAGGCAACTGTTGGGCTATTCTATTTGTAGTAATTTAACCATCACCACCATCCCACCCCCAGCACTTGCATATATTGTGCCTGGGCTTTCATCTTTTTCATTTCTCTAAAAAATAAATGTCTGCTTTTTATGCTACCTAGGAATGAAAGGCAACAAATCTAGCCTGGTGGATTAGAGCTGAGACCCATGGGTTCAAATTCCTGTTCTGTCATTCTTTATCTTGTGCAGGTTTGTTAACCTAGTGTTTCTTCAGCTGGGGATAAAATTAGTACATAACTCATTTATTTGTATTGAGGATTAAATTACTCATGTGATGATCCAGAACAAAGTAATACCAAATGACTTTTACTTTAACAGTAGACAGCTATGTGCTGATATTCTAGGCTTGGGAAGCAGGGTCATCTTTTCTCTATGCATGGATGTTCTGACCACCTCCCTGTTTCTTCCCCTCTTCCTAATCTCCATACTTCACAGTGTTTAGTGCCACCATTCCTGAACCTCCCCTCCATATAAGACTCTTCTGTAAAACATTGAATTGATAATTCCTCCAGTAAACTAAATCAGTAACAGTCTTCTAAGAGCTTTCTATCTTGCCAGAATATGTGTCGAATTTTTTCCTCGCTAGTGATCTCTCTCTTTTTTCTTGATTTTTATGATTTTATACCTTTTTCATGGTTTTCAGTACCTTTAGAGAAATCTTAGTAAGGATAGGTAAAACTTGTAATAATTTCAATATAACATAATTAACGCTGAAAGGACAAGCATTTACTATTGTTATTTTTATATTTTTACAAGTATGTGTTGAATTATATTGTTTTAATTTGCACTTTTAAGATTAATGGAAAGTTGAATGTTTTTTATATATGTGTATATATATATAAGAAGAATATATGTATATTCTTGAATGAGTTATCTGTTCATATGCATTGTCAGATAACCTCTTAGGGTTTTAAAACTATCATAAACCTGAATATATGGACTTTTATTTTAATTCTGATTCCAATACCTACCTTCTGAACATGCTATTCAAATTTGCAGAAAGAGATGAGAATGGCCAGCTAAAGATAGTCTGCTATGCCTACGTGAATAATGTAAATTAGTAAAATTTCTTTTTTGCTTTTTACTTTTCTTTTCCAGTCTTCCACCTGAACTACCAGGATTTCAGTGTTAATATTATACAATATCTCAAGTATCCTGATGGATTTACTATTCTCTTTAGTGTTATTTCATATATATTTCCACTCTACATAGTCTTAAATAAAACGTTACTATTACATTAATTCAAGATAGCTGTTAAATGCCTTATATAAATTAATTTACAATAATGCATTCATTATAATGTATTTTTATTCGAACAAAGACATTTAAATTTTAAACCAAAGTAACGACTAGTGCTGGATACTCTAAGCAGGATTTCATGATGTTGGTATAATATTTGTTTGTATAATTGGATGAAGGTGTTCCATTGTATCTCTTCTACTAAAACCACAAATCCTGGATTTAGATTATCTCAGACGTTAACTAATGGTTTAACATTTGGTGGATTATATTTCTTCTCTGTTTTTCAGCTTGTTTATCTCTAAAATGGAGTTAACAATTATACCAACTTCATAAGATAGTTATTGATTTTAAAATAAGCTAATGTTTATAAAGCACTGTGAAGAGTTTTAGTGGAGAGTAAACAATATACAAATAACAACTTTTTAGTATTATTATTGCCTATTGATTTTTAAACATTTCAAAGTTGTGTAATGCTGAACTTAAAATATTTTCTAACTAAAATTAGAGTTCAAGGTCTAAATAGCTGAATGTTCAGATAGCAAATAACTTCCAGTGTTGCTTGTCTTCAGTTTTCTCTTTTCTTTTCCAATTGATACTGAGCAGATAATTGGAGATATTTAAATGTGTTTTAAGCCACTGAAAATGAGAAAAGCATGGAAAGATACCAAGTAATTGAACTGAATGGCCAAGGTATTGTTTCCTGTTAAAAGGGTTTTTTTTTAAGTAAATATGAGATCTCAGTAACAGCCCCATCAACAATGATTTATGGCAGAGGAATTTTAGCCTAACCAAGAAAGCCAGAGTTTGTATTTCTAAGAAGACAGATAAAGGCAGTGATGAAATTATATTCTAAGCAACATCTATTCTACTCTAGAATAGGACAGACATGGAATTAACCAACATTTTCTTATTCATTCTCACAGGTAATGAGAACTGATTATTTTTATGTTCATTCAGCATTGAGGAAATAGTGGCATATAAGACAGAAAGTTTCCTTTCTCTCCTGCAGCTTACATTTCAGAAGACAGAGGAACACAATAACCATACAAATAAAAATTTTAAATCAGATAGAAATAAGCTATATATAGGAATTTTTAAAATTAGGATAATGGGATAGGTAATAACTGGATAACCCCTTTATACTAGAGGGTTAGAAACCCTCTCCAAAGAGATAGCTTTTAAGCTGATGTCTAAAATATAATGAGTCAGATATAAAATTTAAAAGTTTTTTTTTTTTCTCTATGAAGTCAATTAGGGAGAAATGCAAAGACTTCTTCTTTATAAAACCCTTTGCCTCTTTAAGGAAAATAAATAAGTAGCTTTAGTTAGTTTTAAAATCATTTGCTTTCAACTATACTCATGTGCGTCTGATCTACATAAATGAAGTAGATTATTTCCTTCTTCAAAGAGGAAATCCATGCAAGGCACTAACCATGCTACTTAAGGTAGTCTACTGATAGGACAGTAGCTCAATATTTTCCTATCCCTTCTTTTCCAATTTTGAGGTTGTGGGATGAGTATTCCAAAATTATATTTAATTATGGAATATGAATACATGTGTTGCATTATTCTATTAACTGTTTAAACAAAAAATAAATAAAATCAGCTCTTGAAGACAGTCAAACAATATCTAAAGATTATTTTATTAATTTGTTATCCATTTAGTCTGCACTGGTTCTAAAGATGTTTGTAAGATCTATCAAAATTTTTCAGGGTATAGTTAGATCTAATCTAGATAACAATGAAAGTGAGTAAATTATATGCTCTAAAAGGGCAGAAGCATAAGATCATCTGTTGTTAAAATGTGATGTAACTATTGTTATTAAATAAAAAGTAGTTTCACTGGCATAACTCAATCTCTTGCAGGATAACACAGACTTATTCCATATTTTTTTTTTCTTTTTCTTCTTTTTTTTTAACATCTTTATTGGAGTATAATTGCTTTACAATGATGTGTTAGTTTCTGCTTAGACCTATTCCATATTAAAAAACTGTGTTGTCCTGAATCCTTAGCTGAATTAAGAGATGAGTGAGAAGCTGTAGAGTCTTTGAGTAAAGAATAAAACATGAGTTCTTTAACATGGAGAAGGATTTGTGGTAATGAAGCTAATGTGTGGGAGGGAAATTTTAAAATGTTATATAGAGGAAATTGTTCTTGATATTTCCCGGGGCTAAATTTTCTATGTAATATACTTTCAAATGTGACTCAAAACAAATATTTAATGATTAGGAATTTTACAAAGCCATTATGTGTATGACATTTTGCACTCCTTATTTCAGAGAAGATTTTGTTTACTTGGAAACTTAGGGCAATGGTGAGTTTGAATGTTGCCTTGCATATGCTAGTAGTGAGGATTATTTGAGTCAGGACATGATTTGTCTAATTGTGAGTCTTGAATACAATATGATATATTCCATGTATAAATGTTTTTTCCTTCATTGTGCTTAAATTATCTGATTTAAGACTAGCATTAGCAAAAAAAAAAAAAAAAAAAAAACTATATCTGCACAGGTTTATACTTTTTCTACTTAAATAGTTAATTCAGACTCTTTAACACTATTTTTACATCATATTTTGGCTGAAGTCCCAGAATATGTATTGTTAATACACGTTTCATTTAGGTTACATGGCTGAACAATGTTAAAATTAATACTTAACAGAAAGTACATGATTGTTCAGTCTATAGGGATGTTCTGCATGTATGAATATGTGTGTTTGTATGTGTCTGAAGGAAAGAATCTGTGTAATCTGTGTATATGTAAGTGTGTGTGTTTGTGTGTGTGTGTGTGTGTGTGTGTGTGTGTGTGAGAGAGAGAGAGAGAGATTCAGTATAGATTAGTGGCTAGTCACATGAATGCAAAGCCTGGACCTGAGACATCTGCATAAATTAGTGAATCTCTTTAACTATGAGTTTCCTCATCTGTAAAATGGGTATAAAATAGGACATATATTATGGAATTATTATAAGTGCTAAATGAGGTAATATAAATAGGTCACTCAGTACCGATCATGGTACATATTAAACTCTGAATAAAATTTAACTGTTATTATCCACTTTTAATAATTAATATATGTAAAGCAAAAGAAACCTTATGTTTCAATTTCTACAAGAAAAAGAAAAAAATGAATTTAAATTGGAAAAGAAGAAGTAAAGCTTTCACTATTAATGGATGACATGATACTATATACAGAAAATCCTAAAAATACCACCAAAAATTATTAGAACAGATAAATGAATTCAGTAAAGTTGCAGGATACAAAACTAATACACATAAATTTGTTGCATGTTTATACAGTAACAACATATCAAAAAGAAATTAAGAAAACAACCCCATTTACAATTGCATCAAAAAGAATAAAGTAAAAATATATTTAACGAGGTTAAAAACCTGTACACAGAAAACTATATGACACTAATGAAAGAAATTGAAGACTAAACAAACAAATGGAAAGATACATTATTCTCATGGATTAGGAGAATTAATATTGTTAAAATGACCAAAGTGTGCAAGGTAATCTACAGATTCAATGCAATTCCTATCAAAGTGCCAATGGCATTTTTCAGAGACCTAGAACAAGGAATTCTAAAATTTGTATGGAAACACAAAAGACCCTGAATAGCCAAAACATCTTGAGAAAGAACAAAGTTGGAGGTATCATGTTCCCTGATTTCAAACTATACTTCAAAGCTATAGTAATCAAATCAGTATGGGACTGACACAAATACAGACACATAAACCAGTGGAATTGGATATACAGCCTAGAAATAAACCCACACTTATATGGGCAATTAAACTACAACATAGCTGTATATGCATGTATGGATATATTATATAAATAATAAAGCAAACCTTAGCCTAGGAAAGAAAATATTACAAGTACTACTGAAACAACCACTACTTATTTCAATGTTTATCATTTCCTTGCTTTTCATTAGATTTTGTTAGACATAATCATATTATAGTTATACAAATTGCTTTTTCATGAGAAGTTAACTTCTTGAGATTTATTCATTTTTATATGTGCAGCCAGTTCATATGTTATCACTAGATTATGTTAGAATATAACCAGCTGTGTTAACAAATTAAAGAAAATAAATCATACATACTCTAACAAAACCTTTTTGTATATTTATTTTTTAAACTATCAATATAAGAAAACTTCTCCAATCCAAAAAGAGGTACCTACAGGTGCTTATTCTTTACTTTTGTGATATCTAAAATCATTCCTTCAAATAATAAGGCAAATAAAAGGATGCCTTCTCTGAGCATTTTTGTTCACAGTTATACTGAAGAGCATAAACAGTTCAATAAGACAATGAAAAGGAAAAAAAGTGAAAAACAGGAGAAGGACAAAAAATCAACACTGTTACTATTTATACTCAGAGCTACTTTTTCCAATTGTTTTTATCAGTTTTTGTAGTTTACTTTTTGCTTTTCCTATTGGGCATTATGGCTTTTTTTGAATTTATTTTTCTCATTCTTTTTTCCCCTTATATTGGTTTAGAAGTTATACTTTCTATCACATTAGCAGTTATTCTTGAAATTTAAATGTGCATTTTAATTTAGTATTTAAAATTAAACACTTAACCATGTCTAAATTTGATCAACATATTTACACTCTTCTTAAAATATCAATATATCAGGCCCTATGAAAGCTTTAATTCTGATCACTAACTTGTTTTATTTAATCCATAATTGAGTTATGTCTAATAATGTTTATGTTTTATATTTTACTTCTATCTTGCTATCTATCTTTTACAATCATAGTTTGCATGGATATATTTCTTGGCTCACATTTTCTTCCTGTATCTCAGAACTTTATCAAATGATTTTTCTTCTTATTTAAGTACAAATTTGGAAGTTCTTTTAGCTAAGATCTCTTGGCAGTAAACTTCTTTAGATTTTGTTTGTCTAAAGATATAGTTGCTTAACAGTCATTTCTCAAATTGCTTCACTAGGAATGTAGTTCTGTACTGAAAACTGTGTTTAAGATGACAGTCCTGTGTATTCTGGATTTATGTTTTACTTTAGAATATCTGCTATCAGCCTCCTGGTCATTTTGTGGATTGCCTGTCTTTTCTATCTAATAGCATTTAATGTTTTCTTCCTACAGTTAGTGCTCGTAGTTTTGTTTCAAACTAAGTGTTTATTTTATTTTATTATCTCATTTGGGATGTATCAGACTTATCGAATCTAAGGCTGGTTGTCTTTCAGCAATTCTAAGTATATTTCAGGTATTATTCTAAATATTGCTTTTTTTCCATTCCTTTTATTTCCCTGAAAACCTTATTAGACATATGGCAGAATGTCTCAGACTCTCTCTCAGATCTATTTCCCTCTCTTATTAGGTTTCATCTCTCTTTGTGCCTCTATCTAGATAATCTCAGATTTATTAAGAAATTCACAGATAAGCTAAGTTGTTTATCCTCTGCTACTTTCTGGTTCATTGGGTTTCTAATTTAAATATTAGATATTTAATTTTTACAATTTCCATTGGGTTCTTTCTCAAACTGGATTCCTTATCTTTGATGCTTGTTCACTCATGAGACATTCTGAATCTTCTTTTATTTTTCTTAACATATTTAAAAGCCTTTTCAAAGATATATCTGATCATTTCTATATATATATACATATATATATATGCAGTTTCCTGAATAAAAATCTGATATTTGTTTTGCTAATATTGTGACAGTGAGCTGTGTTTCTTCATGTGTTTACTACTTTTTGACAGTTTCTGAGCTCATGATCAGAATTTATTTGCTCTAGAACTTAATATGTGAGAATTATTTCAGGATTTAGGCTCCATTTCTCCAAATATGATTTGCATCTCTGCCAACTACCTAGGGACACTGCCAGCATAGGTCAGTTGAAATTGTTCCATCCTTTCTGTTTTGGCTTTTTTTGCTCTCTTTTGCCTTGTTTTTTGTTTGTTTCAAATACATATGGAGTGAATTCTAGCCCTTAACTCTAGGAGTGAGAGTAAATTGTGGTTGGGTTTTCTCAGTCAAGACATTTTTTTCCTTTTGCTGTGCTCTATTGGAGCTGGGTCTGAGACAAGTGAGTATGCCCATTAACTGTGAATTAGCTGTCAATTTCACTCCATGAGGTAGTCATCTCTGTAGATCTGTTCTTCATGGTGAATTCCTTAGCTGGACAAACTTTCTCGGGTGTGTCACAGTTTGTCTCCTGGCTTATGATAACATTTTAGTCCTATTTAGTCCAAATCCTAGGTTCCCTGGAATGAATGCCAGCTCCACTGCTATCTTGGAATTCCTATTTTCTCATGGTTTCAGTACTCTAGTATTTCTCTTAGTTGCCCCCAACTCACCCATGCACAGTAAAAAATGTTTCTGATATTTTATCTAGGCTTACAGCTATTTTATTTTAGGATGTTTCTCAACTATATCTAGTACATAATATTTATGGAAAAAGCTCCTCAGTATTGTCTTTACTGAAAGTTTCAAGGGGAAACTGGAGAGGGAGAACTATACATTTTGCAGGGATGACCATAAGCTTTCTCATTAGACATTTTTCTTCTCCATAGTCCCTCTGTCCTACTTTAGCTCTCCCAGAGCCACAGATTCTCTGCTGAGTATGTGGGTAGAATTGACATTGGCCAAAGATGAGACCAAGAGGTGATAATGTGAATATATGAAGGGTAGAGTCCATGAACTCTTCCGTATGAAAATCTACCTTTAGTGTATTCTTTTACATACAAAATTTTCTTTTTAAACTAATGGTCTCTACTTCATAAATAATTGAAGTCTTATACATGGATACTGTTGTAGTTATTAAGTTTTGCCATTATTATCTGTGACTAGTAAATTAGAATCAAATTAAAAATAAAAGTATTGCAGATTCTCAGCTGAATAAGTGGGTAGAATTAACTGACATGGGCCAAAGATGAGGCCAGCAGGTAATAATATGAATATTTAAAATAAATTTCTTGCAGGCATATGTCTTTTGTGAGAATAAACTTAGGTTTCTCATTTATTCAAAGACAAAGGGAGTCTTTAATACTAAGCATAAAAGCCTGAGCATCTAAGAGTTTTATCTGTGAGCATTAAGTTTAGAGTTATGTCAGGGAATTGGCTTCTACAAAGTGATTTCACTTCTTTGATATGGAATGAAGAGGATTTGAAAATATAATTTACAACACATGGGACATATTTTATTAAATACATGGGGAATCTTAAAGACAAGAATCTTCAGAGTTTTTTTGTTTTTCTCTCATGATTCTAGAGCATGGGTATTGAAACTTTCTATTTAGCACAAAAGACGAGGTTTAAATACACACTGCACATAGAGTACTATTTTTAATGAGAAATGTAGTAACAAAACTCTACAATGATTAAATGTAGATTATAGATAATGATCATATCATCTATTAACAGAAAAAAATATATCCCAGAATTTAATTCTACCTTTGCAAGGAAAATGCTGGCTCATGAGAGTCCTTCACACTTTTCCGAAGACACTTTCCAGGTGTCCAGGGTCTTTTACTACAGAATAAATTTACCACTCCAGTCACTGTAAACCAGCCCTCAAGGGCTTTTAAAGACAGGGATTGGGGAGTTCCTTTGTCATTAGGTAAATAACAGGTGGTGATGTCTGACAGATTAAGTGGCAGCCTCTCAACCATTTACTCTTGCTATTACTGAGAGTGGCAGGGAGTTTATAACTCTGCAGCTGTGGAACGAGACCCCTTTCCAAACTGACAGAGCCTGGCTTGCTGCTGTAGCTAAATGACAAAGCAGTTGAGGGAAGTCTCATCCCACTGACTGAGGATCCTTAGGCATTCTGCTCTCTTCACCTGGTTTGTGTTGCTCTTTCCTACTGCTCTCCAGATGGGCCTGGATAGAAGGACAGGCTCCTCAATGCTCAGGATTGTTTTCTGGGACATCTGATGGAAACCAGTGCTATCATCTTAGCCCTGGAATCAATCAGGAGCAGGCGTGCCCCAGTATACAGAAGCCCTGAGGATTTTGTTCATCTTCACGGCTGTCAGAGAAGCACCAACTGTAGTAACACTGCATGTATTTTTTTTTTTCTTAGTAAAGATTATTTCTAAAAATTGATTGCAAAAAAAATTGTTTTCTGCCTCACAATTTTAGACAAAGAAAACCAAATTAGATTTATAGGTAACTTGATTTTGGTTACAATAGCATTATAAATAATCCGAGGTAATGTAGACAATTGTTTTTATTTAAATCAGAATTTCCGAGACAATAATTTTATATTATAATATAATTAAATTATATTTAATTATAGATTAATTAAAGATTATAATCTTTAATTTGAGCTACATAGGTGTTTAGTACAATAAATTCATAAATTCAGATCAGTTGAATGAAAAGATAATCTAATGTATGTATTTTGAAAATTATGTAAAGAAAAAATACTAAGTTGAAGTATACTAGCATAGACCAATTTAATATCATTTTATAAAACTTAAAACTCAATAAATTAATCTGGACTTTAATTAGGATGCCAACTGTTTACTTGAATACCAGCACAAAAAAAAATTGGTTAAAATTGTTTGAAGAAATTTTATTCCATCATAAAGATGAACAAGGTGTTAAATCACTGACAGAAAATCCATACCCATCACTGAGGCTGTCAGGAATTCTGTAGCCTTACCCCACTCTATTGTCCCATTGTTCTTTGGGTTTTCCTAAATCTGTGTCAGATGGCATTGCCTTGCTCTTTCCTTCACTTGACATGCATGTTTCCATCTCCACACTGTGGTCCTGTTTTCTCTCTCCATAGTGGTGTAAGGACAAAAGGTGATGCTCAACTTTATGTGCTGCCTTGACATCTGGTGAAACCAGGAAGGCCTCAGATGGTCTAACTGCATGTTCATCTCTCCATTATGCTCCCACATGTAAAGACCTGTAGTCAAACAACCTTCTTATCAAAGAGACCAGGCACAATTTTTAGTTACTCCAAAGCAGTGGGGTTAATTTTTCTGCCAACCCACAGAATTATTCAAATAAATCAACCACATCCTCCCACTGGAACCAGGTTCACCCTGTCCTCTTGATGCTGCAAAGCCTGCCTCCCACAACCCCTGCTTGTGCACTCTGTTCCCAAGTGTAACCCTTGTGTGGCGACATGGTGTGGACACATCTGTGTTCCTCTCCCCCACGCTCTAAGTAAATGTGGTTATAAGCTGCTGTTGATCTCTTCTGTCCAGTGTTGGATGTTGTGTGTTTGGTAATCCCCATCACCCTAGGGTGAGTGTCCCTCCCTCACCAAACGTGTGAATTGGAAGTGATTAAAACATCCATACATTCTTTAGCCACACATCCTTTATGCTCAGTTCTAGTTCTTCCTTTTAAAGGAAATCTTCCTCATACAGTGTTAAACACTTTCATTGATTTTTCAAATCCCAACTTAAGTTCCATGCCCTTAATTTCAGCCCTTCTAATATAGAGCTTTGTCTCACTATAGGACGAATATGACACTGTGTCTCCTTACTGCATGAGCTTGTAGTATGTTTAGACTAGTCACTGGGTCCGTTACTCCTCTATTCTGTACAGTCCATAAATTGAATATTTAGTCAGCAATTGTAGAACCAAATTGATGTGGGGATAATAAAGCCGGATGGTTTATTTCTTACCCTGGACCTCACCTTCACTTGTAATCTGGGACATCTTTTTTATGAATCTTGCTTCTGGATCACGAGTGAAAATAAATATATATTCCCCATGACAACTAGAATAAAACAAATTCTTGAAAGTGTATGCTCCATTGATAGTGAGGTCAATGCATTATTTTTGAATATTGGGGACAGAATAGTTTAATATTATATTTTAATATTAATTTCATTCTTGTTTTCAGCTTTTTCTCTAGATACAAATTTTTTTTTCTCTTGCTGGCTCCAGATCTCATTCCTTAATTATATGCATACACCAAGCTGAGTTTTTGAATTACAGCTATTCTTTTTCTACATCCTCCCCATTGGTATTAAATTTGAGCTCTTCCTTTATAGTGAGGAGTCCCAACTTGCTACTGAAACAGTAGTTCCATATTTATGTTGTGCATAGATTTACACAAGGATGTAACACCATTAGTTCAAACTCTTCATTTCAAAATTTAACTTATATTTTCTTTTACATAGCTTGTTTCTCACCTTCTATATTTTAAACAAGAATATAGTCACTCCACTAGTTATTTAGCCTAAAACCTTGGAGTCATTTTTTTAATTTTTTCCCTTCTGTTTTTGTATAATCACATAACTAGTAAGACTTATTGGAGCAAATACAAAGACTGGACTGACTGGAAAACAAAAATTCTATGTGGAAAAGATAGTTCTTTAGTGGCTTCACAGATAGTAGTTATTGGAATGCAGAACATATATTTTATATATTTACATGCAGTGTTCTCATTCACCCACATTTGATTGCTACTGTGAGCAAAAAGAGACAAGTTATCATTTTTTGTCACTTAGTTTTTCTTCTCAGGTAAGCTTACTTGATTTGATACTGTTTAAAAAGCAATTTACATCAAATATGAAAACAATTTTCATAAGCTCCTATCTCCCTAAAATTAATTATGACTTAAAGAAGAGTAGTACTGTATGTAAACAATGTCTATTAATAAAACAGAAAAAAAGAAAAATAATAAGCATGACTTTGGTTTATTTTCTTAGATTTATTTTTAAATGATTGGGAAGAAACCTTCATACAATCATTTTTGGTACCCTTTTTCTCTTTTTTATTGGCGACCAGGGAACTAGCTGTCAACTGTAAAGCGTAGATAGAATATGGACAAATTTAAAACATAACAATGTTATATCTGTGAAATGCAATTTAAAGTGTGAAATTATTTCACCAGCTTGTCTTCTCAGAAGCAAACACAAAAGTATAGACACAAATATGCCAATGGTATAGACTTTTATTTATGAGACCATGGCAAATCTAACTCACAGATGTATCTCAGAAGAAAGCTAATGATTTTAACATGATTTGATTGGAATATATTTACAACAATGTTTCCATATATCAACTGTGAATTGTGTTCTCTATTTTAATACTGAGAAGTATCTGCAACATATAAACTATATAATAAACTACCTTGTTCTGAGGTTAAGCATATACCTGAATGCAAATTAATTTAATAAATTCTAAAGTGACATGTAAAATATGGCTTTCCACAAATAGGAATCATTAAGGATACCTATTTCCCATGATTACATGAAGATATTAGTAAGTACAGTAAGGTATTATTTGTGTGAAGCATTAGCTTTATTTTTGACTTTATAATTGAATCATGGACTTTGGCAATATGTTTTCAAGGAAAACAAGATAGACCTATTTAAAGGAAATGTCTACAAAATTTTTTTTAGGTATATTAAGAATAACAAAGATAAACACAAGAACATTGAATCAAAGAACAGTATTTTAATATACTTTGGATTGCTGATGTTAAAATTGAATACAAAATGGAAACTGAACTTGAGAGTTCCTTGAAGAGACAAAACCATTTTAGCCACATACGTGAAACTAAATCTATCTTATTTCATGAACAGAAATGATACTTATCTTAGGTTATTCCTTGTAAAAGCCTCTGAAAATCATAAAACAGACTTATGTCATCTTCCTAAAACTGGTAAGAGATGATCACTTTTAACTGATCCCCTGCTGTCTGGAAAGCCCCATTGTAATAACCAATCATTGTAAAGGGTAAACAACTTTATAAACCATCTTGTAACTTCATGCCCCTGAGGTCATATCAGTTTTTATTTTTGAAGGCTCCCAGTTCACAAACTGTCCTTATATGCACAATAAACTTTCACTAAATAAGATTCCTTAATTTGGTGGTTTTAATTTTTCCATTTCTGGATTTTTGACAGTTTCCGGCATCAGAAATGGGATTTAAAGAAGACCCCCAACAACTCTGAGAACAGTGAGCAAGCAAGTGCCTGTACCCACAGGCCCATTTCTCTCACTGCTTTCTCACTAACCCTGAAATTTGAGGGTAAGTCTGTCTTCAATCTGAGCTCCACTCTCCTTGTGTTTAGAGCTCTCTGACTTTATTATGCAACTTGTATTTTGTTTGTTGAAGCTTCTTGCTATGCCACCCTATTCTGTCCTAAAGGGCCTGTGGGAAACACGTGATTCCTTGTGTCTGGAGACAGCTATTGGAAAACGTGGCCCCTCATAGTGAAGATGTCTAGGGACTTTAAAGGCAAAGATGGGTTCCACCTAGTCTAAAACTATTTTTCCATCTCTTTCGAAAAACAACCATTTCCTGGAGGTATAACTTCTATGGACCAGGATCTTGTGCCTTTTTGGAAAATGGGTGAACTTCTGGATAATTTGGAATTGTACTTGCCAATTTTTGGAAACTTTAACTTAGATAAGTCCACCTTAAGGGGCACCCTTGTAAAGAGAGATCTCAGACCTCTAGAAGACAGTGTGGAATGCAATCTTTGATTGGTATGCAGAAGTTTCTAAAAGACAAATGACTCCAAAAATAATTTCTCTCTAAAAGAATCCTTACATCATGCAAATAAAAAATCTTCAGTAAAAAACTTTGGCCATCGACATACACACACTGCTATACATAAGACAGATAGCCAAAAAGGACACTGTATAACACAGGGAACTCTGCTCGGTATTCTGCAATAACGTAAATGGGAAAAGAATTTGAAAAAGAATAGATATACGTATATGTATAATTGAATCACTTTGCTGTACATCTGAAACATTGCAAATCAACTATAGTCCAATATAAAATAAAAATTAAAAAAAAACAACACTTTGACCATCTGAGTAGGTAATCTTAACTTAGTCCATCAGCCAAAAGTACAACTTAGATCCAGCTATTCTTTTGAGTTTTGTATTATTGTACCTGAGACATGACAAAAATTTTAAAATGAAAGCTATAAGATCTCTGTTTATGTCTGTCTGTGTTTATATGTATTTATGTATGTATGTATGTCACGTATAAATGATATTTCAAAATCAGTTCTATTTAATTGGCTTAAAAAATAAGTACCTATGTAAATTAAGTATTCCTAAAACTCAGAAATATAGAAACTAACCCAAATGTTTTTCAAGTTCACATGATCTGGAATAATCTTTGATAAATAAAAGCTAATTTAAGTCTGTTGATTTAATAATCACACTCGTTCTCAAAATTCTCAATATTAAATGTAATACAAACATCAACTTTTTCTACTTGGGTTTACTAGTCAAATAAGCTCATACTATATGTTACAAAATTTGTCAACAAGAAAAATAACTTACGATGATGGTTAACTGTTTGACATCTAATATAAGCATTGTTGTTAAAAATAAGTAGTGTAAATGTAAAAAAGGTAAAAGTTTATACTAAGTTAAACTAAATAATGGATTTTCACTGAATGTCTAAATTATTTCCAAATAAGATAATATACTGAGGCATTGATTGCTGAACATAAGTTTAAATTTGTCTACTCTTGGCTTCTTGATTTTTTACAGAGAAACAAAAGATGTGTGGGTCTATTAGTACTTATGTTTTTGCCACATTTAAAGTTGTATTATAATAAACATGTCTCTAAAAATATAAGTTTTATAATTATGTATTTATAAATTTGCTAATCTACTATAGGATGTGAATATATGATAGTTCACAAGTGCCTGCTTCCTAGCTTTCTCTGGAAAGTAAAGTGTAGTTAAAATATGTAATCAATATAAAAATACAATTACTAGAAATAATAAGAGTGAAGGGAAACAACTTTTATACAAGGTATGGGAAGAAAATGGGATGTATATTTATATAAAGGGTATGCAAGGAATACAGAATGTATTTTTGTTAAGAAAAAAAGAGTAATGCTGTCTAAAATAAAATGATTAATTGTTCCAGAAGAAGAAAGGAAAAGAATAAGACAAAACTCAAATGGATACAGAAAGTTGCAGAATATGATATAGATTTAGTGTTAGCAAACTATGGCCCACAGGCCAAATCTAGCCCACCATGGGTTTCTGTAAACAGAATTTTATTGCAATAGAGCCACACACTCATTAGTTACTTATTATCTATGGCTGCTTTTACACTGGAATGGCAGAGTTAAGTAGTCATGATGAAGAACAAATGGCCTGCAACACCTGAAATATTGACCATGTAGCTGTCTACAGAAAAGTTGGATGACTGTTGATCCAGAATCCACAAGAACCAAATCATGGTAGACACAAAAACATTTCAGTTGGTTAACTTTAGGGATAAGTTATTATTTGTGTTATCATTGGTGATCCTTAATTCCTATTAGTTAGGAATTTTGGGTTTTAGATAATACTCAGAAACTTCGTTTTTTACATAACACATACATATTTAGGAAACTATAGATATATTCAGTACAATTATCTACATTTTTTTTTATGAATTAAACATGTCGTGTCCTTATCCCCAACACAAGGGCATTTTCTCTAGATTACTTGGTGCATAAAGTTCAGTAAGATCCCTATAAAAGGACTATGGTTTTACCAATATCCAAATATTGGATTTGGTTTTACCAAATCCAAACTGGTTGGTTTCTAGTAATTTATTTCAAAAATCCTAGATGGGGGGGGATGGGTAGAATTTGGCAGAAGAGTCTGTACTTTGTGTGATTTTCAAGAAATTTATCTCAACTATTAGTTTGGGTTAGTAGAGATTTTATTGTGCATATTCTATTAGCACATGTATTCCTTAGCTTTCTTGTGGTTTTAGCCATTGCCCATTTACTGCCAACTTCAGAAGGCACCATTAGATTTTCCCTTTAGTAGACTGGGAAATTTTGGCTTCAGTTTTCCTCAGGGCTTATCAGGAAGAGCCCGTGGAACTCTTCACTTCAGCAATATTTTTCATCTAAACTTATGCCCTCCTACTTCCCTTCCCACCAAACACACACGTGGGCCAGCTTCTCTGGTTTTGTTCTATTTTTTTTTTCTAATCTCCAAATTGAAGCTCATAGACTTTCAGACAAAACAAACTACCTGTGATCCTGGCTCTAACCTCAAGGGGCTGACAGTCTTTCTCTTGATTTTAGGAGACAGAAGATAGTTAAAAATACAAGGTCATGATTGATACATGGTCAGTGACAAACACTGGTCAGTAACTGATATGGGCAGAGGGATCAGTTTATAGAGGCTTCACAGAGGAGATGAAATCTAAGAATTAAAGGCCAATTGCTTTAACTTTGAGTAGTAATAATAATGGAATTGAGTAGTATTGTAACTTTTATCTTTAGATTTCTTGTGCCAGATAATCTCTTTGTTTCTTTGCTTATTTACTGTTCTATTCTGTTGTGTTCGTGTCCTATATTGTCTAGTTGTGTCATCTGCATTCCAAAATAATACCCTTGAGGATAAAAATCTTATTTATGAAACTTATTTTCACATGACACTACATAAAAATTTCCATGTGATAAACTGATGTGTAAAAACAGTGAAAAGACACAAAAAGGTCTATATTTCATATGCTTGAAAGAGACTATTAAAACTATTGTGTTATATAGCATACGCTAAACCATTGTGATATATAGACCCAAATTGTTTATGGGCTCAAACACACTAGAAGTTTCATATTTGCAGCACAGTCTAGCACAGGTGTCCCTAGTTGACTCTTAGCTTTTCTACACTTGTCTTTCAAGAACAAAGGCTCCTTCCATCATGTGCTTTCATCATCTCCTGGGTGATCATCATTTTCAAACATCATAAGCATTACATAAACAATAACTTTATTAATCAGTGTTCCAGAGAAACAGAACCAATAGGAGATGGATGTATAGATATAGATAAGAGGAAATTTATTAATAAAATATTTTTGCCGAAACATTTAGCTTAATTCACATTTTATACATCTGATGGGTACAACAGCAAATTATTTGGAATTCTGTTCAAAATCAAAGCTGTACCTGTAGATGTTACTTAAAATAGAGTACACATAACTGTGTGCATTTGTGTTGTTTTGTTTTACCAAATTTTGATCATTTCCATGATACCATGCACCCAGTCTGTGTATTTTGGTATTCACCAAATAGCTATGGTTTCTGCAGGTACTTCAGTTTACAAACTGCTGAGAGGTTTACTGTGAACTTTTCCCAAATTTCTAAATGAAGGCAATGCTGAAGGAGATATAATAAGAAGGATGGTGAGAAAAGTAAGGAGGGCTCAGACCTGCTTCTTATAAGTCTTGCCCAGAAATCATACTCGTCACTTGTGCTCACATCGCGTTGGCTAGTGTTCTGCCACGCAGCCAAGTTTATCTACAAGGGAAGCTGTAAATACCTCTAATTGGATGTCCAAGAAGAAGAGAAGGTGAATTTGTGGTAGATAGCTAGGAGTTCCTCCCTCAGCCAGCATCAGGGCAGTTCATTTTTCATGTCTAAATCTCTGCATGTATTGATACTATTCTCTCTGACAAATACCTGTACTCTAGGTACTTCTGAGACAGACTAAGCTTGAGTTGACAGCCACTTAATAGCTTTCAAAGCCTCAACTGAAAGAAATACTATTTATGGAGGATTTTGTGCAGTCATTCCATTCCTCTAGGGCTACGTCTCAGGGATAATTTTGCCTTTCTCCACAGGAGACATTTGGCAATGTTTAGGTATATTTTAGGTTGTCACAACTGGGAGAGTGAGGCTCCTGGCATCTAGTGGGTTGAGGCCAGAAATGCTGATAAACATCATCTAATGCACAGGACAGCTTTTCACAACAAATAAATATCAAGCTCAATATGTTAATAGTACTGAGGTTGAGAAACCCTGCTCTATATATTCTAGGCTGTTCACTCAAAGTGAAGCTATGTCATTAGGAATGTGTAAGTGGATCTTATTATAGTATATTAGTATATTGTATATACTCTACTATATTGATTACTCAATGGTTTATATGCTAATGTGAGTCCTTTAGATTGTACGGGCAGATGTTACAAGAAATTATGCAGTTCATCTGTATATTTATTATAAGGGAGGTGTATTACATAGTGTTAATTCTTTGAGGAGTTGTAGCAAAGATCTCTCTCTTTTATGAGTATCAAAAGTAAAATCAGAGACATTAATTTCTTGTTTTATAGACACTCCTATAATTAATCATATTTCACCATTTGTCTTGTCCATTAGAAAGGTTAGAGCCAAATATGTGACCAACCTTTGAATGGCAGGAGGAGTCATGATGTGTGAATATTATATGTGTTTACTCCCTTGCTATTTTTCCAACCTTTTCTGTGTGTGTGTGTGTGTGTATGCTTACTACACACCTAGGTTCACATTACCTTCCAAACATTTTTGTTACTTTAAATCAATTTTCTTTTAAATATATTTTATTGTGTTATATTGTTTATATACATATTTTTTTAACTAACATTTCTTTTTAAAATTTATTTATTATCTATATTTATTTTTGGCTGTGTTGGGTCTGTTGCTGTGCACAGGCTTTCTCTAGTTGTGGCAAGCGGGGGCTAGTCTTCGCTGCGGTGCACGGGCTTCTCATTGCGGTGGCTTCTCTTGTTGCGGAGCATGGATTCTAGGTGCGTGGGCTTCAGTAGTTGCAGCATGAGGGCTCAGTAGTTGTGGCACATGGGCTTAGTAGCTCCGTGGCATGTGGGATCTTCCCAGACGAGGGCTCGAACCTGTGTCCACTGCATTGGCAGGTGGATTCTTAACCACTGTGCCACCAGGGAAGCCCTGTTTATATATTTTTGAGAAAAGTTCTTTTTTTTTTTTTTTCCTTTTTTAAATTTATTTTTTATTGAAGTATTGTTGATTAACAATGTCTTGTTAGTTTCAGGTGTACAGTGATTCAGTTATAAATGTAGGTCTATTTTTCAGATTATTTTCTGTTATAGATTATTATAAAATACTGAGTATAGTTCCTGTGCTATACAGTAGATCCTTATTGTTTATCTATTTTACATATAGTAGTGTGTATATGTTACTCCCATCCTCATAATTTATCCCTCCCCCACCCTTCGGTAACCATAAGTTTGTTTTCTATGTCTGTGAGTCTCTTTCTGTTTTGTAAATAATTTCATTTGTGTCATGTTTTAAGATTCCACATATAAGTGATATCATATGATATTTGTCTTTGGCTTACTTCACTTAGTATGATAATCTCTAGGTCCATCCATGTTGCTGCAAATGGCATTATTTCATTCTTTTTCATGGCTGAGTAATATTCCATTGTATATATGTACCACATCTTCTTTATCCATTCATCTGTCAATGGACATTTAGGTTGCTTCTGTGTCCTGGCTATTGTAAACAGTGCTGCAGTGAACATTGGGGTGCATGAATCTTTTTGAATTATTTTCTCCAGATATATGCACAGGAGTGGGATTGCAGGATCATATGTTAACTCTATTTTTGTTTTTTTAAGTAACCTCCATACTGTTGAGAATAATTCTTAAAACAAGGTGCGGTTAAAAAAATGAGTGAATTAAACAGTAATGATAAAGAAACCTCATTTTCACAGCATTTGCATTTCCTAATAAATAGCATTCAAATGTGGAAGTTAACTTGTCTAATGTAGCATGACATATAGCAGTATCAGGCAATGAAAATAATTGAACACAGTCAACATATGATTTTATTTTGGACAGAGCTAAAGTGGTAAAGTGGAATCTGGATATACTCATCTGGTTAGTTGGGGATAGATTTCCTAGTCATGTGAAAATTAGTAACATATACCCCAAAATGACACCAGATACAATAACTACCACTCCCAATTACTAATTATTTTTCTGATTTTATTGAGTGAAACATCTAAGCTTTAATCAAGATCAGTATATACTTTAATCATCATTCTCTTTAGAATATGCCCAATTAGCTTAAATATCTTTTTTAACATGTATTCTTACATCATCATAATTATCAGATAATTTTTCAATATTCTCCAGAGTAGTTGACTTTCACTCTTTCCTCCAGCATTGCATAGATTTGTGTAACCTAATGAATTATTGAATGTATTTATGGCTACACCCATATTTTAAGCTCTTTATGATTTGCTATGCAGTTTAAATCCAAGTGCTATTTTCAAAATGTTCTAGGTTTTATTTAAAAAACACAAGCTGTCCTTTGGGGTATTTATATACATTTTAAATGAAAATTCACAGACTGGCAGGCTGTTTTCTTTGGCCTGCATAGCACTTTAATTTTTAAAATACTTTTAAAATTATTTGACATCTTTTAAAAATTGGCATATTTCTGGCAGGATAATCAACCATGTTAGGGTTCTTATTTCCAGATGGCATCAGTCACCCTAAGATAAATTTTAACCTGAATGCTTTCCATTTAACCACAGACAAACTCTGCCAAGCTTACTTATTTCATTACCTAGCTGGCCCCTGTAGACACCTCTTCTTGTGACTCACTCCCCACCACCATGACTACAAATTAAAAAATAGCAGATACATTTTGAATATTTGGTTTTTATTAATGGTTGTTGGATATGACAGTGACAATACTGAGTCTAGTACCATGAGAAAGCATGTGATTGCAAAACCAAAGGTGATCTGAATACTGTGTCATTATTTCATCTGACCTGCTTGTGAGTACCAATGAGTACTGGTAGCCATGCCATGAAGAGCTTTGCTTCTATTTCAAATTCGTCTGACGTAAACGTAGTTTTCAGCCTGGATATAACATGCTTAGCTCACCAAGATGTCTCAGAAACACATCTTTCTGACTGCAAATGACAGACTCTCCTTCCTTCTCTACCCTTCTCTGTCAGAATTAACATCTACCAAATGAGAGTGAAGCCCCAGAGTTTATAGGTGGCCTCTGATCATGAAATTTTTCATCCTTTGGTAAGAATTTTAGAAAGCATCATGGAAAATTTGTCTAAATGCCTCAGAGAAGAATTCACAGCTATTGCAAAGGATGAAGTTAGGGAGTTTAGATTGATTAGAACTTTGTGATCAAATCATTTGACAAATTGTAAGTAATATTCTGGCACCTGACTTTATTTATATCTTATGTACATATTGAGAAAAAATGGCACTTTAAAAGAGTATGTAACGTGCAAGATTGCAAAAATTAAAGTTACTATTTTTAAAAATTGATGGCTGTATCACCTTAGTGAATGTGCCATAAGTTTGGTTCTGGCTCAAAACACATGTTTGTCTGCAAACTGAGCACTTTCCCAGAGGTCTGGTCACAGTAACCAAGTTCTCAAGAATTATGAAGAAAAGCAAATGCCACTTTAGAATATACAATGAAAAATATAACTCTCATACAGTCTGGGATACCAGTCTTTGCCTAACCAACATATCAGATTATGGGACATCTGGTCTAATTAAATTCCAAGCTTAGTGAAAACTGTATTTGAAAATATGGGAGTTTTACGATTACAAATTTGAATAGCTTCTAGTTTGAGAGTAATTGTTTTGCCAATGAGATGGAAATCGTCATTATCCATTGTCTAAAATTCCCTTTCTTCTAGATTATGATTAAATAGACACTGCCATTATTTGCTTTAGTCACTCAGCTAATCACCTCTCTCCCTGCTTCCTACCGCAAAGCATATAGTCATTTTTTGAAAGACTTGTTCATGTATACAGTTAGGTTATAAACAGAAACTCTCAGTCCTGTCACTTTAATATAACTTGGGATTTATCACTTAAATTATTTGATGTGATTTCTAAAGCTAGTAATATTTCAAAGGGAGTCCTACTCTTACTCTCACTCAGTACTTTGCATACAGAGACAACATTGGTCACAGATGGTAAGTACCTAAATGGAAGAAACAAGTAAGCACTTCCATTTATTTTGCTTTTTCAATTTGAAGATAAAGAAAATGTTTTTAATGGTATATAAGAAAAAATTCAAATGACTCTCTGAAATTATTAGAAATGCAGCCTAGATTTTCATTATTTTATAACAGTTGTTTCCCTACTGCTTTCAGAGAAAATAAGAGAATGTTTCTGAAAAAGCAATTTCAATGAAAGTCCATTAAAATATAAATATTATGAACTTTCATATTGCTGTGCCTGGAAAAATACGTATGCTTTAAAGTGAAGTCCCCAGAATGAATTAACTTTGATAGTTTTACTTTTGCATGTTAGATGAAGAAAAACCCTCTTCTGTGTTTGATTATATGATGATATGTATGTGTTTGATTACATGCATGCACACACACACACACATACACTCACGTACACATATTAAAATATACAAAATATACAATGAGACCTTTTGAATCAATTTTGTGCTTCCAATTAAAAATTACTTTTATTTTATAGACCAATTGGTTGATCATATTGAATAGGTTTTCTATAATTTTGAGATTGGTCATATGTTGCCATATTAGAAGTCCCACATTAGAATCTTCAGTTAAAATTGATTATTGTCTTCTCATAATGCTTAGTTTTATTTTTACTTGCAGATGGAAAAAGCAACCTATCACCTCGGCAAGACGCTAACATATACATAGACCGTATTGATCCTATATAGTATCCTGTATTTCTCTATACATTTCAAAAGAATTACTGTTAAAGTGAAACCTGTATCTGGCAAGTGAAATATATTAAGCCATTAGCAACTATAAATATGAATTAATTTATTGGAATATCTTCAGGTTTTTATTGCTGTTTGACAGCTTAGATTATATCTCTGACATGTTTTGGTAACAGATATATATCTTTAATATTTATCTCAGTGTGAGAAACAAGGTAGCAAAAAAGGGCACTGGACACTTTACAATAGGCAAATGCTAAGGAATAGTACCTCACCACAATCATAATAATAATTATTTTAATATTAATAGGTAACCTTCATTAGCATATATTATGGGCCAGGGACTCTTCTAAGCACTTTTGTGTGTATTAATTTATTCAATTTTTCCAGTAATGTATGATAAAAGTTATGCTACTGTCCTTATTTACACATAAGGAATCCAAGGCACAGAGAGGTTCTGCAATTTGCCCATGGTAACCCAGCTGCCAGGTGACAGAATATTGATTATGGACTCAAGAATTCTGGCTTGTAAAATCACATTCTTAATCACCGTGTCATGACACCTTTTATAGCAGTGAAAAGATAAAGGGAAGAAAAAAGAGAATTAAAGTGTTCTAGAGGCCTGTGCTTTGCTCACACCTGCGCCAGGCACAGTAATTGTATTTACAGTTGATACTGATTTCAAAGTGTTAAATTCTTGCCCTTTAATTTCTACCCATATGCCCCTGGGGAAATTCTTAATTTTCATTGTCCTCAGTGTTTTTAATCTATAAATGAAAGGCTGGTACTTCATTCTTTCGAAGAATCCTTCCAGTTCTGATTTTCTGCTTCTATGCTAGTGATAAAACAAAACAATCTTTTCTTTTTCCATGTCTGTCTTTTCTTTTGCCTATGTCTGACTCTGTCAACTTTTTTTTTTTAAGTCTTCACAGATGATAACCTTTATATTCTGATTTTGGAAAATAGCACTCTGTGCGTCAGTTTCTGTGGTAACAAACTACTTGCTCACCTTAGTTTTGTGTCACTTAAAATAAATCAGTTGGCAAAAGTAATATCTTGTATAGAAAATCAAAGGAATTTCTAGAGTAAAACCTCTACAATTTGGTTTAAAATTTAAGGGTCATCTATATACCTGGATCTCACAAGAGACTGTTGTTTTTTAACTGCAAAATGTGATGTGCAGCAAGCATCTGAAAGAGTTTTTCATGCTGCACAGTAAATTCCCAGTGGCTGCTAAGTCTAAATATAATCGCAGGGCTTAGTGATATATATCCAGAGGAGGTCTAGGTAGATTTTGACCCCAATTTTCCAGTGAAGATAGAACTCAAACTGCTGCTTACCACAGACTTAGTCTGGGGCACTAACAGGAAATAACTCCCACCAGAAACAAACGTGTCTCCTGGTAAACCTTATCTCATACCCAACTTCATTAGAAGAAAATATTTCTACATTTCTTAAAGTAACAAAAGAAAATGAACAGAAAGCATTTTTTAATGTTTCTTTTCATACACACCCACACATACACTTAAGAGAGTTATGAGTTCTTGCACAAATATTTTCTTTTGAAATAATGTTCTTTGATTTTTCTGAATGTTAAATATATAGTCAATTTATTCAAATGAATAACAACTGACAATTACTGAGTTCTGGGTACAGCACTAGGCCTAATTTGTGACGAATAGAACCCTTTCTTACAGAGACAGACAGTGCCTTCTAGGATATCAAAATTTAGTTAGAAAAGAAGTGAGACTGGGAAAAGTTTTAAAAGTATTCCATGAGAGAGATAGACTGTTAATGGGCTGTCATAAAGCAGTGGAGCAAACAGAGAATGTTTTATAATGATTGATGTATTTAAGTTGATACTAAAGAATTTAAAGGCTGTAAATAGGAACAATCAGTCTGATGAATAGGTCGTAAGGAGTCATTTTCAGTTACTGTTCATTCATAAAGTTAAGAATTTTTGTAATCAGAAAACCAGCAAAGTAGTTGATGCTTTTTGGACTCTTTACAATTTATTTGTCAGATCATAACCCAGAAAAACACACTTTTCTCTCTATTCATTTCACAGGCATTTCACAAAGATTTCCGTCGCAAAGATAAGCTCAAGGAGCACAGAGGGACAAGCATGCAAAGAACCACAGCAACGTGACAAGTCCAAATGGATGGATGTATTAAGGATTCTTAAAGAACAGATGAAGGACAATGTGAGTAAGATAAAAAGATCTCAGAAGTCTTCACTGAGGAGGTAGTATTTGAGTTGTCTTTTATTTATTTATTTTATTTATTTATTCTTATATTTATTTTGGGCTGTGGTGGGTCTAAGTTTCTGTGCGAGGGCTTTCTCTAGTTGTGGCAAGTGGGGGCCACTCTTCATCGCGGTGCGCGGGCCTCTCACTATCGCGGCCTCTCTTGTTGCGAAGCACAGGCTCCAGACGCGCAGGCCCAGTAGTTGTGGCGCATGGGCCTAGTTGCTCCGCGGCATGTGGGATCTTCCCAGACCAGGGCTCGAACCCGTGTCCCCTGCATTGGCAGGCAGATTCTCAACCACTGCGCCACCAGGGAAGCCCCCTGAGTTGTCTTTTAGGATGAAAATGAGTTCGTCAGGCAGGCAAAGGGTAATCTGCTTTAATCACACCTTACTCAGTCCATTCTGCTCCCAGGATACATATCACGTGTAACAATAATGAAACAAATGAAAGCAATTAATTCACGATTTGTGTTAAACCCTTTCAACAAGTTACAGAATCTCAGTCATGAGTCAAACTGTAACTTCTCATTAAGTCAACATAATACTTGTCAGTAATTTGTGAAATTCATTTGTCTTCTTCATGTTGTTCATATAGATGTAGCTTCTTTACATTCCTCAAGAAAGTTGTTTTGAGTTAATAGATCTATGAGTTTTAACCAAGAAAGGTAAAATTCTAAATTTTAGAAATCTCTGCCTGAGTGAAATGAACTATTCCACCACTTTTTGAAATGGTTTATTTATTTTCTGGGGAAGTACAATGTTACTTTCTGATCTCTATGATTAGTCTTCTTTATAAAAATAATTATATAATGAAATACATGTGACATATTATAAGAGACTTTTTATATTAATTGCCAGGATTCATTCTAATGAAACTTGGAGATGTTTGGGATATTCTGAAGTTATTTTAAAAAAACAGTTCTCACTTTGGGGGACATCTTACAAAGCTGGTGGTATCTTACAAAACTAAACATGCTCATACCATAAAATCACACTCCATAGTATTTACTCAAAAGAGTTGAAAACTTACATCCATAGTGAAACTTGCACATGTATGTTTAAAACAGCTTTCTTCATAATTGTCCAAACTGGGAAGCAACCAAGATGTCCTTTGGTAGGTGAATGCATAAATAAACCATAGTATCAGGAAAATGAAATATTATTCAGCACTAAAAAGAAATGAACTATTAAATTATGAAAAGATGTATATGCCTATTATGAAGTGAAAGAAGCCAATCTGAAAAGGCTGCATCCTGTTTAATTTCAACTCTATGATTTCTGGAAAAAGCAACATTATGGAGACAGTAAAAATATCAGTGATTGACAAGGGTTGAATGGAGGGAGAGATAAATAGGCAGAGAACAGAGGATTTGTAGGACAGTGAAACTACTCCATACGATACAATCATGGTGAATACATGTCATTATACATTTGCTCAAACCCATAGAATGTGCATACAACACCAAGCATGAACTCTGATGTCAACTATGGACTTTGGTGATAATGATGTGTCAGTGTAGGGTCATCAGTTGTAATAAATGCACCAGTCTGAGGGGGGATATTGATAATGGTTGAGGCTATGCATGTGTGGGGACAGGGAGTATTTGAGAAATTACTGTACCTTCTGTTTCATTTTGCTGTAAATCTAAAACTACTCTAGAAGTAAGATCTATTAAATTTTTTTAAAAAAGAGTTGTTATTTGGTTGCACAATTCACCTTTATGAATGAGTGTACATACCCAGAATTTTTATTATGTATTATTATTAATTCACCAAATCTATATGTCATAGTATTCTCTTTTGCTTATTGACTGGTAAAATTACTATGTCAGATGTTTCACACATCATTTTATTCAGTGAAAATATAATACTATTTTAGAGTACTTTCATTTTTATTACATAAATTTATTTCGTCAATCATAGAAGTTTTTGTCAAATTGGATTACATACATTAACCTTCAAGTGTTCCCTATTCAAAGACAACACTAAAAAATAATAATACTGAGACTGCTACTTATTCTAAGGTATTCTGATCTTTGGTCATTTTTTATATGTGTTCTTTTCTATTTTATTTAACTTTATAGATTTACATATTTGATACATTAAAATAATGTATTATTTATTGGGAGTTAAGTATTTCTTTTTATTTATTTTTCTTCTATATAAAATGATTTACTTCACTTCTTCCAAACCTCAGTTTATAACTCATTCTGTACGCTTTTCCTATATCATTAGTATTTCATAATTATCACTTACCCACTACATGGAAATGTAGTTGAGATTGCTTTAGAAACAAGTGATTCTTGGCCCACTTTACTTCAAACTTGGCTTCTTCTCTGCTAGCTGTTGTCATTTCAGTAAGGGTCTCTTGCCTGTTTAAAAGAAACATTACCTCTGTTCTTTGTTTTAAGACTGTAATAAATATTTTTTATTAAAATCCTTACCTACAAGTCACTGTAATTTTTTACATGTGGGTACATATCTTAATCTGTGTGCTGGCAGGAAAATCACCTTTTCCCACAAAAGGCTTAGCTTCCCCAAACTTCCAGGTTTTAAATTTGAAATTGATGTCTTTAAAAAATTACGTTTACAGAGTATTTTGTTACTCCCAAGCTCGTCTACATCTCTCATTGCCTTATTCATTTATGATTTAGCGCTGGCGTCTTTTTGAGTGTCGTTGCGGTTTTATCTCTGCACTACTGTTCTGTGAGAAGGCATTTTTACCTTCATGTTTGAATAGGTCTTTATCACCTGAACTCTTTTTTTTTATTTCTTTTGCCTTTTGCCTCCCATTTGTCTTCTCCTTACAGAACTTCTTTACTTAAATAATAAATGTAGAGTTTACGATCCTGGAGAATTTAATGATGCATTTATGAATAAAGAAGGAGTGAATCGGAACAGAGAGTGTGAGTTCTGATCTGGTTTATGGTTACAATGTTTTGTCTTTCCTCATAATATTTAAGATTTTCCTAATAACTTAATTGTTCTTGTCTTTTCCATATATAACCTAAAAAAACTTACAGATCATTTCACATTACTCTATACATATATTTAAGACAGAAACCCTAGTTTGAAACACCCATTATTAGATTTTATTAAGGAGGACCTAGGAATTAGATAGGGTGAGATAGTAATACTATGTAAAAAAATGTAAGTCAGAGTTTTAAGACCTTGCAAAGAAATAAATGAGCCAATGGGACTGTTATTACCTGGGTTGTGTAGCTTCCATTCCCATTAACTATTATATTGTTTTGAAGTCAGCGATGGTGTTACTTTCATCATTTTTGGCTGTACCTATGCAGTTGTTTTCTTTTCCATGGTTTCTCTTCTGCAGTCCTTTCTAGGTCCTTTCTTTTACTCTTCAGCGTGTCTATAGATGTCACCAGCCACTTACATGCTACTCCACTAAATTATCTCTGCCGAAAGCCCCATTTCACTTAGAGAACAACAGAGGGAACAACTGCAAGTTATTCAGGGTGGTGTGACACTTATGGTGTTTGAGTGACAGAGAATGCAATTCTGAAAGGGATGGGAACAATACTGGGTTAATTAAGGAGAGCTCTAATAAACGGAGAGTCTGAAGAGAGAAATGATTCTCTAGGCTACTCTTCAAAAATAGTAGCATATTACATTCTCAGATATTTGTGAGAAGATCTTATTTGCATAACAGATAAAGATATACTCCCTCACCAGAAATATTGCTTTCAGGTTCATTTCCAGGAAGCATTTTATTTTGTTACTCCATCAAAATGACTGTTTTCATAATTTTAAAACCTACCTATGATCTATAAGAAGATATATAACATCATGTATTTTGCCTTTTTTTTAAGTTGGATTTTTCCATTTTCTTACTGATTTGTAGTTATTTTAAAAATATTCTTGATAATATTCCTTTGTCAGCTGTGGGGACTGTAACTCTCTTCCCCCATTTGTATACGGAATTGGAAATACAATGCTGTACACATGAAACTGATAGAATGTTATAAGTCCATGTTACCGCAATTAAAAAAACAAACAAACAAACAAAAACCCTAGCCTGCCCTACTCCAAAGTCCAAAATATAAGGACCTAAATTTTCAACTGAAATTTTAAGTTTTATTTTTGACCTTAACATTCTTAATTGACCTGGAGTTGAACTGTGTATGTAGTATGTCTTATTTATGTATGTATTCTTTACCCTATGCATATCCATTTCTTAGAGCTCTGCTTTGTAGGTACTCCCTCAGTTTTTCAACGATCTGTTGTCCTACCTTTTCATATGTTCCACAGATACATGGTTCTGTACTTAGACTTTCTCTTCTACTATATTGATGAATTTGTCTATCTTGGGATAATACCACAAAATCTAATTTTGAATTTCTTCATAAGACCTGTTATTTTTAAGGTGAAGTCCCGCCTAGGTCCTTATCCTTCACAATTATCATGGTGGATCTCAACTCTTTAATCTTACATGTAAATGTAGAATTTTACATTCCATTTAAATCTCTGTTGAGATTTTAATTGGAATTGCACTGATTATGTAGGTTAGTATGTTGGGAGATAATTGACATATTTGTGATTTTATGTTTTTATCTGTGAATATAGTATGTCTTTTTATTTAAGTCTACTCTAAAATGTCATCATCAGGATTCAGAATTTTACCTATAGAAGGTCTTATACTTTGATTCATGCCTAGATACTATTCTTTTCCCTGATAGCATTTTATTTTAATTACTCTTCTAATTGTTTACTGTTGAATAAAATGCAACTGGTTCTTTTACATTAAGCTTACAACTAACACCTTGTTATGTGCTCTTACAAATGAACTTGTAGATTCCTTCAGTTATTCAAATTCTCTGAAGGAGAACCTTTCTCTGATTCTCAACATTGAAAAGATGGCCTTTCGTCTTGCAGAGTGAGAACAAGTACAAACCTCACTACATTTGTCTTATGAACAGATAGCTCATATGGAATATGTTTAGTAATGAGGGAACTTGACTTGATCTGTTAGAAGAATCACTAAATTCTAACTGTATAGATACATGGATGCCTCAGAAATCCAGGACCATGGAACTGGTAACACCATACCACACATTTGAGGGGTTTTTTTTGGCTAGGTATACTGAAAATTATAATAATAGAAAATATAAAATTATATTAGCAATCTGTGATCTCACTGTGTGAAATTTCAGGATTGCAAGGGATAGAAATGTGATTTTTTAACATCTCACAGCAATGCTGGCTCAGTGCCCCTACCACCCTTCTACTTTCAGAAGTTCAGTATTTTCCCATTGTTCTTAGGAAGAAGTGACAAATATCCACAGTCAATTCATCCATTTTTTGTGTGCTTACTGAAATAATCTCTTTTATTTTGGAAAAAAAGGCAATGGCCTGACATTTAACATGTTTGAAAGAGTCATACATTTCTCTTCAAATCAGATAAATAGAGAAAATAAAATTGCCTTGTTTTAACTATATCCAGTCTGAATTTCTCCAAACCTTATATTCTGGTTAACAGAAAAATAAATAAATAAATACACAAAACTGAAATTCTATTCTGATTTTAATCTTATCCAACTTTGAAAATATTGATGAAACTTTGTGTTCTTGCTTCAGGCTGCTGGATGAAAGTATTCAGTGACTCAGGAAACCAATCTCCCATTCTTCCTTCCCTCAGACCCTTTTTAAATGACATTAGAAAGGAAGTGAAAAGCTGGGATTCTCTCCTTTCTGTTATGATCTCTAGGACAATGTTGTTTGTTGCCCTGGTTTCTGCTGGATGTTTGATCTGGTTTAATTCATGAACCGGTCTTTACTGCCCTGTCAGGAAATGTTGACTCAGCCTGTGTTCAACTTGGAAAGTAATCTAGAGCTGTGATCTGATACCTCACTTGATGTCCTTCCAACCCCAGCTCTGGTGGTTCTTTCTACAGCACTAGATACAGAGTGAGTTCATTCTCAGTGCAGTGGTCCTCTCTGTCACACTTCTCAGACAATTACTTGGCTATTTCTGAGAATATTTTGTATCACATGAGTAATTAGGGGGAAAAAGTCGACCTCAAAACTTCCCTCTCCTGACCCTTTTGCACTGCCAAGGCTGCCACCAACGATTATACAGAGAAGTCATAAGGTAATCTCCTACCAGAGACCCAAATAGATTTGGGTAGGTACAAGAGCTACTTTCTCCTTTAATTACACTTACTTATCTATCAAAGTCCCCCTTCTAAGATAAAGTCAAAAGAAGAGAAATTGAGTTGTGAACTTATTTAAGAATCAGCACACCGCCTCTCCCCCACATTGTTCCTACAATTTTTCTTGGGTCAAATGGGCAAGAATTCTGGCTTCCTTTTCTGTCTTGGTTATTTCTTGTCTAGCTTTTCAGGCCTTGTCTTAATAAAATCAAGGAATTTAGAAAATCATTCTCAATGTAATACTATTAATTGCAAAATTACTTCTATTTTCTCTCTTCTGTAACACTCTAATTCCTCTCTTCCCATAGGCAGATAAATGCTCCAAGTCTACCAACTTTGTGGTCATTAATTCAAAAATGTAAGAGACAAAACCCATACTCATTTTCAAAAGGAACTCTCACACTAACCAAGATTCAAAGAGGAAGGGCTATTAGGAATTCTGGCATTTTTGGACACAAGTTCTACCTCACCCGGCAAAGCAAATATGGAAAATGTAACATGTAGATCTATATAGATCTCTGAATAATGGTGCCTAGAACTCATGGCCATTAAAAAAAAAAAAAAACTGTCGGGCTGGCCAAAAGGTTTGTTTGTTTTTTTCCGTAAGATGGCTTTAGTAGCACTTAGCTGTCTTTAACTTCATTCGAAACAATTTTGTTCGATTGTATTGTGATAGCTGTCATATCAGTGTGCATTTAAAAAAAGACATCAAAATTGGTGAATTTTTGTGTAGCCATTTTAATATTGAAGATGGAAGAAAAAAAAGTAACGTGTTCGGCATATTATGCTTTATTATTTCAAGAAAGGTAAAAACGCAACTGAAAGGCAAAAAATGATTTGTACAGTGTATGGAGAAGGTGCTGTGACTGATCAAGTGTGTCAAAAGTGGTTTGCAAAGTTTCATGCTGGAGATTTCTCACTGGACGATGCTCCATGGTTGGGTAGACCAGTGGATAGCGATCAAATCGAGACATTAATTGAGAACAATCAACATTATACCACGTGGGAGATAGCTAACATACTCAAAATATCCAAATGAAGACCAGAAAATCATTTGCACCAGCTTGGTTATGTTCATCGCTTTGATGTTTGGGTTCCACATAAGTTAAGCGAGAAAAACCTTCTTGACTGTATTTCCACATGCGATTCTCTACTTAAACGTAATGAAAATGTTCCGTTTTTAAAACAAATTGTGATGGGTGATGAAAAGTGGATATTGTACAATAATGTGGAATGGAAGAGATCGTGGGGCAAGCTAAATGAACCACCACCAACCACATCAAAAGCTGGTCTTCATCCAAAGAAGGTGATGTTGTGTGTACGGTGGGATTGGAAGACAGTCCTCTATTATGAGCTCCTTCTGGAAAACCAAATGATTAATTCCAACAAGTACTGTTCCCAGTTAGACCAACTAAAAGCAGCACTCGAAGAAAAGCATCCAGAATTAGTCAACAGAAAACTCATAATCTTCCATCAGGATAACACAAGACCGCATGTTTCTTTGAGGACCAGGCAAAAACTGTTACAGCTCGGCTGGGAAATTCTGATTCATCTGCCGTATTCACCAGACATTGCACCTTCGGATTTCCATTTCTTTCAGTCTTTATAAATTTCTCTTAATGGAAAAAATTTCATTTCCCTGGAAGACTGTAAAAGGCATTTGGAACAGTTCTTTGCTCAACAAGATAAAAAGTTGGGAAGATGGAATTATGAAGTTGCCAGAAAAATGACAGAAGGTAGTAAAACAAAAGGGTGAATACGTTGTTCAATAAAGTTCTTGGTGAAAATGAATGTGTCTTTTATTTTTACTTAAAAGCCAAAGATACTTTTTGGCCAATGCAGTAGATATCAAACTACTGCTCTAATTTGCTTTTTTTATACATGTAAACATGAACACATTTCTCCTGGAAATTTACCTTTAAACAAAATTAATTAACTTTTTATAGGGATAGTTTTCCTTTAGGGTTTTGTGTCTCCGTTACAAACTACAAACTTTGATTTAATAAAGCAAATAACACGGTTTGATTCTATAAGCAAATAAAAAAGGAGACTAAGCTTCATAAAGGAAGACCATGGGTAGTTATGAATACATTTGATTTAAAAAATGAATCTTGTGCCCTATCACATACCATGCACAAATCAATTCTAGAAACATTGCAGAACTAGATATGAAAGGTATAACAATTAGACTATAAAAAGAAACATAAGGGAAAACACTAATAAATCACACTAAATCAAAATTAGGAACTTGTGCTTATCAAAAGACATCATTAAGTGAGTTAAAAAACTACACTGTGAAGAAGATATTTACATGTGTAACTGAAAGTTAGCTTATAACCCAATAGCTAATATACTCAATCAGGAAAAAGACAAACAGTGCACTTAGAATGGGTACTTCACAAAGAAGAATATCCAAATGGCAACATCAGTAAACAAGAAAATTCAAATTAACATTAGTCATTAATTAGTTTACTAGAACTGTCAGGACAAAGGACCACAAAATTTGTGACTTAAACAACAGAAATTTATTGCCTCACATTCCAGAGTCCAGACGTCCAAAATTAAGGTGTCAGCAATGTTGACCTCTTATAAGGGGCATAAGAGAGTATCTGTTCCATGTTTCTCTTGTAGCTTCTATTGGTTTGTTAGTATTCTTTTTTTTTTTTAATTGGAGTATAGTTGATTTAAAATGTTGTGTTAGTTTCAGGTGTACACCAAAGGAAATCAGTTATATATATACATATATCTGTGATTTTTTATATTTTTCCCATATAGGCCATTACAGAGTATTGAGTAGAGTTCCCTGTGCTATACAGTAGGTCCTTATTAGTTATCTATTTTATATATAGTAATGTATACACATTAATCCCAATCTCCCAATTTATCCCTCCCCCTCATCCTACTCCAGTATTACCTCATTTTTATTTAACTAATTACATGTACAATGACCCTATTTCCAAATAAGGTCATATTCTGCCATACTGGTGGTTAGGATTTCAACATATGAATTTGGGGGGTGGGGGAACACAATTCAAGCCATTACAGTTATTAAGAAAATTAAAATCAAAATCATAGTGGGTACTTCCCTGGCGGTCCAGTGGTTAAGACTTCGGTTTCCAACGCAGGGAGTTCAGGTTCAATCCCTGATCAGGGAGCTAAGATCCCACAAGCCTCACAGCCAAAAAAATATTTAAAAAAAAACAGAAAAAAGCACAAACAGAAGCAATATTGTGACAAATTCAATAAAGACTAAAATTGGTCCGCATCAAAAATTTTAAAAAAACTTTAAAAAACCCATAGTGAATTACTAGTACACATTTAAAAAGGCAACATTAAGTGTTTTTGAGGTTATAAAGAAACTGGGCTTTCTTCGTATCTGGTTTGTGGGAGTATAAATTAGTATGATAACGGAAAATGTGTTAACGATAAGTATTTCAGATCAATGTATGAATACAGAAATTTGAGTTCAAGATATATGCTCAAATAGAGTGTGTGTTCCCCAAAATACATGTCAGTAATACATATAGCAGTATTATTTATCATAGCTCCAAAGTGAGAGCAACACAAATATCCATCAACAAGAGGATGAATAAATGCATTGTGGACTAATCATAATACTGAATACTATGTATCAATGAAAATGAACCAACTATTGTGATAGTATGGATAGATCACTCAAATATAATGTTTAGCAAAATGAACCAGATAACAAAAGAATGTCTCTGTATGATTCTACTTATGTAGAGTTCAAAAACAGGCAAAATTAATCTAGAGTCTTAGAGGTTAAGGTAGTGGTACCTCTGGGTAGGGAAATGGAATAAGTGACTAAAAAACATAAGAAGAAGTGCTGGAGTGCTGGGTATGGCTCTTTTTCTTAATCTGGATGGTTGTCATGGAGGTGACCTCCCTTAATAATAGTTCATCAGCTGTATGCTTGTGATTTGTTCACCTTTCATTATATCTGTTAGAACTCGTCAAAAAGTTTAAAAGTAAATTATTTTTGTCACTTAAAACTAGCTCTTTGTATTTCTGTGGTGTCCATTGTAACTTCTGCTTTTTCATTTCTAAATTTAGTTCTCGCCTTCTTTTTCTACTACTGGGCATATACCCTGAGAAAAGCATAATTCAAAAAGACACATGCACCCCAATGTTCACTGAAACACTATTTACAATAGCCAGTCATGGAAGCAATCTAAATGTCCATCGACAGATGAATGGATAAAGAAGATGTGGTACATATATTCAATGGAATATTACTCAGCCATAAAAAGGAACAAAATTGGGTCATTTGTAGAGACGTGGATGGACATAGAGAGTGTCATAAAGAGCGAAGTAAGTCAGAAAGAGAAAAACAAATATAGTATATTAACACATATATTGGGAATCTAGAAATATGGTACAGATGAACCTGTTTACAAGGCAGAAATAGAGACACAGACATAGAGAACAAACATATGGACACCAAGGGGGAAAAGCGGGGGTGGGATGAATTTGGAGATTGGGATTGACATATGTACACTACTATGCATAAAATAGGTAACTAATGCGAACCTGTTGTATGGCACAGGGAACTGTACTCAATGCTCTGTGGTGACCTAAATGGGAAGGAAATCCAAAAAAGAGGGGATATATGTATACGTATAGCTGATTCACTTTGCTGTACAGTAGAAACTAACCCAACATTGTAAAGCTTCCCCTGTACCATGCTGTGTCTGAATTCCAAGTTCCATAATTCTCACATTCTATGTTGAATTACAGTTTTAAAATTCCATGCCTTTCCCTTTCTGAATTCTGAGCTCTTTTACCACAGAAAGGAAAGTAGATACTCATAGATATTTGTTGAATTAATAGTAGAGTATATTAAATAAGCCTTCATAAGAATACACAAACATGGCCACAATGCATACATATTACTGCTCTCTTGTTGGTGAAAGCTAATTTAATTAAAAAGCCTAAACACCAATGTAAGCTTGTCATGACGTACAAAGTTGTCTTCATAGTTTTAGAACTTATATTATTTTTTAAAAATTTAATGTCATTTTTGAATATTCAATTTTCGACTATCAGCATTTTCAAGTTGAGTCTTCATTTGTTTTCTTATCAATATTGAGTAATTATTTTATCATATAATGATAGTAAATAATAATATCCAATATACATTGTAATAAATAATATTGAAACCAAAACTCAATAAGTGAAAAGACTAGAATTTTTATGAGTACTTGTTGCTGTTGTCCTTGTTAATATGTTGTTTTGTTCTTCCAGCAGCCATGCCTATTTAAATGACAGGCTTTCTTTATATTCAGATCAAAATGTATGATCAAAACATATTCCCAAATGAAATATGAATGTCGGCAGGGGATCAATAATTCTAATTTAAGAGTAAATTATAGAAATCAAGTGGAATGAGCCATTTCCTTTAACTAATGAAATGAAATGAGGTACTCTATTTTCCAGGTGTCTGTTCTTATAAGTGTCAGAGCTAAAGTAAAATGAATTGAGTACTTTAACTATAAATATTAGAAACTATTCATGACAGTGCCATTTCTAACACAGTATGTTAAAATGTTGACTTGCCATATCCATTGGCAAGTGTGGAGTACTCTAGTTAATAACTTACCTAGTTCTTTCCATTGGTTTAAAAAAAACTCCCTTATGTAAGAAAAAAAGAAATTCACATACTTCAGTTTAAATTCAATTCACATACCCTTTTTTTTACATAGACATATACAAGGGGTGTTATTTGTTTCATAAAATGGGATCATACTCTTCAGGCCTTTACATTTTGCTTTTTTTCACCAGAAATTCCTACTGAAATAGATCCAAGTACTGATATAACTATAACTTTTTTTTTTAAACATCTTTATTGGAGTATAATTGCTTTACAATGGTGTGTTAGTTTCTGCTGTATAACAAAGTGAATCAGCTATACATATACATATATCCCCATATCTCCTGCCTCTTGCGTCTCTCTCCCACCCTCCATATCCCACCGCTCTAGCGGGACACAAAGCACCGAGCTCATCTCCCTGTGCTATGCGGCTGCTTCCCACTAGCTATCTGTTTTACATTTGGTAGTATATATATGTCCATGCCACTCTCTCACTTCGTCCCAGCTTACCCTTCCCCCTCCCCATGTCCTCAAGTCCATTCTCTATGTCTGTGTCTTTATTCCCATCCTGCCCCTAGGTTCTTCAGAACCTTTTTTTTTCTTTTTTTTTTAGATTCCATATATATGTGTTAGCATACGGTATTTGTTTCTTTCTGACTTACTTCACTCTGTATGACAGACTCTAGGTCCATCCACCTCACTACAAATGACTCAATTTTGTTTCTTTTTATGTCTGAGTAATATTCCATTGTATATATGTGCCACGTCTTCTTTATCCATTCATCTGTCGATGGACACTTAGGTTGCTTCCATGTCCTGGCTATTGTAAAGAGAGCTGCAATGAACATTGTGGTACATGACCCTTTCTGAATTATGGTTTTCTCAGGGTATGTGCCGAGTAGTGGGATTGCTGGGTCGTATGGTAGTTCTATTTTTAGTTTTTTAAGGAACCTCCATACTGTTCTCCATAGTGGCTGTATCAATTTACATTCCCACCAACAGTGCAAGAGGGTTCCCTGTTCTCCACACCCTCTCCAGCATTTATTGTTTGTAGATTTTTTGATGATGGACATTCTGACTGGTGTGACGTGATACCTCATTGTAGTTTTGATTTGCATTTCCCTAATGATTAGTGATGTTGAGCATCCTTTCATGTGTTTGTTGATATCTTCAACAATCTGTATATCTTCTTTGGAGAAATGTCTATTTAGGTTTTCTGCCCATCTTTGCATAGGGTTGTTTGTTTTTTTGATACTGAGCTGCATGAACTGCTTGTATAGTTTGGAGATTAATCCTTTGTCAGTTGCTTTGTTTGTAAATATTTTCTCCCATTCTGAGGGTTGTCTTTTCGTCTTGTTTATGGTTTCCTTTGCTGTGCAAAAGCTTTGAAGTTTCATTACGTCCCATTTGTTTATTTTTGTTTTTATTTCCATTTCTCTAGGAGGTGCGTCCAAAAGGATCTTGCTGTGATTTAAGTCATAGAGTGTTCTGCCTATGTTTTCCTCTAAGAGTTTTATAGTGCCTGGCCTTACATTTAGGTCTTTAATCCATTTTGAGTTTATTTTTGTGTATGGTGTTAGGGAGTGTTCTAATTTCATTCTTTTACATGTAGCTGTCCAGTTTTCCCAGCACCACTTATTGAAGAGGCTGTCTTTTCTCCATTGTATATTCTTGCCTCCCCTATCAAAGATTGGTGGGGTTGTGTTCCTGTCTTGCTAGTTGTTTGGCATATGGTGTCCAGCGCTGTAGCTTGCTGGTCGTTGAGTGGAGCTGGGTCTTAGTGTTGAGATGGAGATCTCAGGGAGAGCTTTCACCATTTGATATTATGTGGAGCCAGGAGTTCTCTGGTGGACCAATGTCCTGAATGTGGCTCTCCTACCTCAAAGGAACAGGCCTGACACTTGGCCAGAGCACCAATACCCTGTCAGCCACACACTCAGAAGAAAAGGGAGAAAAAAAGAAAGGCAGAAAAAAATAAAATAAAATAAAAGTTATTAAAATAGAAAATAAAAAATTATTAAAAATAAAAAAATTAAAATGTAATTAAAAAAGAAAGAAAGAAGAGAGCAACCAAACCAAAAAACAAATCCACCAGTGATAACAAGCACTAAAAACCATACTAAGGAAAAAAAAAAAAAAAAGACAGAGAGAACCCTAGGACAAATGGTAAAAGCAAAGCTATACAGACAAAATCACACAAAGAAGCATATACATACACACTCACAAAAAGAGAAAAATGAAAAACATATATATATATCTGTATATATAAAGAGAAAAAGGAGAGCAACCAAATGAATAAACAAATTTACCAATGATAATAAACTCTATATAGTAAACTAAGATAAACATAAGACCAGAAACAAATTAGATACAGAAAGCAAACCCCAAGTCTACATTTGCTCCCAAGTCCACTGCCTCAATTTTGGGATGATTTGTTGTCTATTCAGGTATTCCACAGATGCAGGGTACATCAAGTTGATTGTGGAGATTTAATCCGCTGCTCCTGAGCTGCTGGGAGAGATTTCCCTTTCTCTTCTTTGTTCGCACAGCTCCCAGGGTTCAGCTTTGGATTTGGCCCCGCCTCTGCACGTAGGTTGCCTGAGGATGTCTGTTCCCGCTCAGACAGGATGGGGTTAAAGTACCAGCTGATTCGGGGGCTCCGGCTCATTCAGGCCGGGGGGAGGGTGGGGTATGGAATGCCAGGCGAGCCTGCGGCGGCAGAGGCTGGTGTGATATTGCGACAGCCTGAAGCGTGCCATGTGTTCTCCCTGGGAAGTTGCCCCTGGGTCACGGGACCCTGGCAGTGGTGGGCTGCACAGGCTCCCGGGAGGGGAGGTGTGGATAGTGACCTGTGCTCGCACACAGGCTTCTTGGTGGCGGCAGCAGCAGCCTTAGCGTCTCATGCCCGTCTCTGGGGTCCACGCTGACAGCCGCGGCTCGCGCCCGTCTCTGGAGCTCATTTGGGCAGTGCTCTGAATCCCCTCTCCTTGCGCACCCCGGAACAATGGTCTCTTGCCTCTTTGGCAGGTCCAGACTTTTTCCCGGACTCCCTCCCGGCTAGCCGTGGTGCACTAACCCCTTCAGGCTGTGATCACGCACCCAACCCCAGTCCTCTCCCTGGGATCCGACCGCCGAAGCCCGAGCCTCAGCTCCCAGCCCCCGCCCGCCCCGGCGGGTGAGCAGACAAGCCTCTCAGGCTGGTGAGTGCTGGTCGGCACCGATCCTCTGTGCGGGAATCTCTCTGCTTTGCCCTCCGCACCCCTGTGGCTGCGCTCTCCTCTGTGGCTCTGAAGCTCCCCCCTCTGCCACCCGCAGTCTCCGCCCGTGAAGGGGCTTCCTAGTGCCTGGAAACCTTTCCTCCTTCACAGCTCCCTCTCACTGGTGCAGGTCCTGTCCCTATTCTTTTGTCTCTGTTTTTTCTTTTTTCTTTTGCCCTACGGAGGTACGTGGGGGAGTTTCTTGCCTTTTGGGAAGTCTGAGGTCTTCTGCCAGCGTTCAGTAGGTGTTCTGTAGGAGTTGTTCCATATGTAGATGTATTTCTGATGTATTTGTGGGGAAGAAGGTGATGTCCACATCTTACTCCTCCGCTATCTTGAGGGTCTCTCACATACTCTTTTAAATTCAATCTAAGCTTACAACTCAGTCTGCTTTTGAGAATGAGTTTTGTCTAGTGCTTTTCCCATGAGTACAGCATTAAAACAAAGTAGAAAAATACTCACACATTTTTCTTAAACAGTTTTTTCCAGAATTTCAAATGTTTCCGAAAAGAAAAGCAAGTTTATAAAAGATAGAGTTCATATTTTTAAAAATATTCTTTTAAAGAAGAAAAGAAACCTGGAATGTCTGCCTAGTTTTCCATTTCATATTTATTTAACATCTAGTATATTTCTGGTCTCCGTTCCAGATATACCAAAAAATAATGTTTTCCTATATGCAGTTTAAATATTATTGGGATGTGGGTCTCCAAAGATAGCTCAGAATTAGCAGGAAGAAAAACGACTTATAAAGGCACTTTCCAAAATCACATGGTAGAAATTTAGAAGAATTAGTATGACTTATGGAATGCCCATCTTTTGAGTAAGAGAAAAAACAAGCAGGAAAAACCCATACTGCCCATGTCAGACCAAGACCAACACGTCTCAGGCTGGACCTCAATCCCTTCATTTTGAAATTCAGATTTTCCCTTCTTTTCTCCTTACTATAGTTGCACCCTCTTGAAGATTTTGGAGTCTCTTTTGCCCTTTAATTATCTGTTGAGTAACAAAGTTTTGCCTAGCTCATCCTTGCTTCTCAGTAGCCACAAAAAACACTCACAAAACCAAAGGAGAAAACAAAATTGAGAACTCTGACATTCACACTAAGATGCAGTGCTAGCAGAATGCTTTCTCTTTCCTCTGCTAGTTTTTACTGGATTTCATTTTTTACATTAAGCTCCTCTGCATTGTGAGAAATGACTAGTGAGAGCCTTATAATCTTACATTCAAGTTCCAAGAAGATGGGAAACCTTCCATTCATTTTCAATTTGGTCATTATGGGAATGACTCCAAATGACCCAGCCTGGGTTACACCTGTGCCCCTACAGTGGTGATGAATGCAACACTAAGGTTAATCATGCTCCAAGAATACATGGGATAGGGATGGGATTTTTTAAGGGCTGTGAAGTGCTCTTATAAAAAGGATGTTTAGAAACTATCCTGGGCACTTGTAAATATGAGCACCAGGTGACTACAGACACACACACACACACACACACACACACACACCAGTTACAATGATTTAGTTCACTCCTGAACTTTTTCATATATAGTGAAGCATTTCCAGTGGGGATCGACTGTGACAGGTGAAGTATTATACATGTGGCATCGTACAATACCAGGCTGAAGAGTAGTGAACTGGAAAGGGGGCCATGTGGCAACAGTTTCTGAAATATGTTATTTTGTTCTTTGCAGAGTGGTAGCAACAGTGAAAATTCCCAACTCTCAGTGAGGCAGAGATTTTTCAGTGAGTAGAATCAGGAAAAGTACACACGAGTGAGTAGATTTGGTACCAGTGATAGGATAACAGGTTGCACACCAAGAATGTGTGTTTGGGCCCATAAGGATGTGTATTTTTGTATCGGAATCCTTCATTCATTCAGCTGTGTTTTGGGAATTGTTTGTTCTATCTGGGTGGGAAGGCATATCTTGTGAAAACACAGATTCTGCCATCTCCCTAAAAGGTCAGACTTTTTCTTCAACTGAATTCCACATATACATAGTAACACTTAGGCAGATAATACTGTACAGGGGGGAAAACTTAAGAAGCTTCTGTCCTTTAGGAACTCACGATCTCGTGTGGCAGCCTTCCCACCCCCACCTGCAAACACATAAAAATCAACTACAATGCAGAGTGGCTGAGTGTTTAGGAGGCAGTGTTGCATTGTTAACTAGATGTCCTCTGTGTGTGTGTGTGTGTCTAGGGGTTGTCTGAGAGAGCTTTGAAAGGGAAAAAAGGGGGGATATTTGAGGCATAGTGTCAATAATTTTGCTGCATTTCTGAGTACTTTTCCCTCTCTATCCTGTCTGGTGAACTTCTTTCTTTGTAACAGAACTCGAGGATGAGATTGGGGATAAAACCTGTAATGAGGAGACAGTCCAAAGTCAGGGAAAGCTGAGTCAAGAGCTGAGTGAGAAACTGAAGTATCATAGACCAAAAAGAATTAGAAAATGTTTGCCCAAAGTGAAGGCAACAGAAGCAGCTGTCAACATATGAAGTAAGGTGTCAGGAATCTGCAATTAAGAAAAATGAGCGGAGAGGGCGTGGACTCGTGCAGACCTAGGTGAATGTAAGGAGAGAAGCTCCCAGCGTCCCTGTTGCCTTTAATACATCTCAGCGTGTGGGGTCAGCCGGCTGTGGTCAAAAGGCTGCCTGTGGGGTAGCCGTGAAATCCACGCCTCCAGAACCAAATGCACAGTGTTCCTTTACACAGGTAAGAGAAACAGCTTTCATATTTATTGCCTCGATTTATCACACATTTAAAGCAGAACTTAATAAATAAATGAGATTGATAATGTACCAAAGCAGACATACTTAATTTAGTTAAATATATCACATAATTCTTATGGCAGCGTATTTAGTGTTTTATGAGGATGGTAGATAAAAAAGGTAGGTTAATATAGATGAGTTTGGCGGGAGGGTGTTTGGGGTACAAAATGAGGGAATGGTAAAAATGTTTCAATAATGGGATTTTGTAATGGAGGACCAGGGCTCCGGTGTAACAAATGCTATCTGCAGGACCTGACAGAGGATAAAAATATTTCAACAAAGTTGAAAAACATGCTGGTGATCCACTGTTGAAATATAAGGTTACACTTTTAGTAACCAGAAGTATATTAGTTTGATGACTTTCATTCACACACCCTACTCATTACCATTAAACAAAATCATAACCCAACATCATCCTTGTCAGAGTCTTTTCTCTTTTATAAGTATCGGTTTTTTATAAGTACTCTGCATTATGCATGTGACTAATGAAAAAGACTATGCTTATTCCAGTTATTTTGCTTTATTTTTTTTGCCCTCGATTAAGCAGACTTTTGGTTTACATTTAATCCCTACCTACTGGTGTCGAGTTGCAAAATTTTTTTACCAAGTTTGAGAATCCTGCAATTTTTAATTTATTCTAGTTACTGAGATAGATTGCGACTTGGAATATTTTAGTGGTGTCTTATATAATTTGAAGTAGAAAAAGTAGTCTAAAGTGATCAAATATATGTTTTAAAAAGAAACTCCTAAGTAACTCAGCAATTCTCAAGGTAAATAGGTTATGCAAAATTTTTGCTGAGTAATGGGAACACCTCTTTAAATCATTTAAAGCTGTGGATGGGTATTAGTGCACTGGCATAAGATACATCTGGTAAGACCACGTGTGGGCTAGGGGATCTAAGAGCCATTGTGGAATTTTATTACATCTTTCCTACCATAGGAAGGTTGCCTGGAAGGGTAAAGAAATGGCAGAAGAAAGATATTGGTGAGAGTAAGAAATAGTTCAGGAACTTAGGGAGAAGGTGTAAGTGGTACAATATTTCGCAGTATCAGTCATGTTAGGGAACTACGGGTGAGAGGTCTCTGTCATGAGATTCTACCACAGTCCTGGTCACATAAGACCACTCCTGGCCCCTTTCCTCTCTTCTTATCCTCACTTCTTATCCCACTGTATAAGCCACAAATAAACACACAAGTACAACATAAATATAAGATATATATGTATATATAAAACGTGTGTGTGAGAGAGCGAGAGAGTAAGAGAGCGAGAGAGAGAAACTCTTTTAAGTAGGCTCTTTCTAAAAGGCCAATCAGATAAAATGGCATTCCTCATTTCCTCTATAAAACACGCTGACTAATGCTTACAACACGCTGATAACTCATGGCTTATAGTCCATTCTTCAGCATATCTGGGCACTTCCACTACAGTAGTTGAGCTGTGTGTTTATCCATACTTAATTTTATTTTTTTTCCTAAAACCTTTTATGCCTGTAGGACTTGTAATTATATGATACATTTACTTAAGTATATGACAATTTATATTTTCATATTCCAAGTATTATATTCACAATCAAGTGTAAAATAGAGTTGCTATTTCTATGAGAAACAAGTAGGATATCCTATTTCACTCTGTTTGTGATTCACTGATATTTTCATAGCTTTTGTGTTTGTTTTGGACTGAGGTAGAACTGATGCTGTAAACCTGGTCTCTGTTCACTGGTGCCGAATCAAATCTTGGAGACAGAGTTTTGGGTGAAGTAGAAAAGAATAGCTTTATTGCTCGGCTAGGTAAGTGGGACACAGTGGTCTTGTGCTTTTCAAAAACTGTGTGTCCCAACATGGGGGAATCTGGTGAGGAGTTTTATAGCAGCGGTTCAAGGGTGGGGTTGCTGATAAGGATCAGGTGTGTAAAGGGCTTGCATTCCTTTAATCTGGACTCAGGTCATCTGATGAGCTTCTGTGGTTCCTTGACTCTGGCCTCAGGTAGTATCCTGATCTTCTCTGAATAATGCTTCATCAAGTAGTTACCATCTTCCATTTGTTGGGGGTTTTAGTTCTTCAGAGGAGCTCAAAACTATTGTTATGTGTATCTGTTGAGGCAAAACCAGGATTCTGTCCCAAGGCTGCACTGTTGTTTCTTGGCTGCTCCTGCCTTGTCTCTGCATCCCCTCCCTTCCCTAATTAGCAACTGTTTGAACCTGCCCTTTGGAGCACAGGGAAGGTCATGGAGGCTGAACAGAAATGCTCCCTGTGCCCAGGAGCCCCACAGGGTCCTGCTCAGTTTCAGTACTCGTTTTTTTTACAGGTAAAATCCTTCTTCATGAAAATGTTTCTTGTTGCTTGGCTTGTAATATGTTTTCTGGTGCATCTTGATTTGTAAATTGTTTTTTAAAATACCTTCATCTTTGGATGAGATAAAGAATATAACAGTTTGTTGATTGCTAATATGTAAAGAATCCTTAGGCTGGGTGGTACTTGTGTTACTTTTTACTTGAGATATACAACATTGAGATACACAGCCTTGCTGTTGGCCATCACTCCATTATCTTATTCTTTGTCTAGCAAGCCCTATTCTATCCCTAATGGACTAAGTATCTAGGTTCTTTTTTGCTTCCATTTTCTGCTTCTGTGATCCCTTGATGTACTGGAAATTTACAATCGCCAGAATGTACTAACACGATGTTCATCTTGTCTCTGTTTGTACATAGATCCCCTACTTTGGGAACTAGATCACCAGTATAAAATATTTCCCATTAGTGGTCTCCTGCTTTAAAGGATTCATTTGCTACTATGTTTATTAGTAAATATAAAGGGAAATTAAAAAGAGCAGAAACATTTATTTTGTTGTTGCTCTATTTGTAGGTGGTTGGCAGAAGCTGATTCATAGTCCCTTAGCTAGCTAGCCAGTTTTCACGAAAAGACTGTCTGGTATTTTGGCGTTGTTTAGTTTAACCCACTGAATGACTTACTATATAAAACTTGTGTTTTTGTGTTTTATAGTATAGACTATATGTCTTTTTTGTTGTCTAAAAACTATGCAGTTCTCCTTAAATCAAAAATTACTTTTGTAATTCTGGGAAATTATTTAACATTGTCTGTATTGACAGTATTTTTTATTTAAGTTCTGTATTATATTTGAAGGGCAGAATAAATTACAGTTTTGTGACAAAGGTAAATTATGTTATAAATATGTGCTTAGTTGATGAATAAATATAACTGTGGCTTAAGATATATTATGACATAGTATATTCACTCTTTTTTAAGGAAAAAGATGTTTTCAGTTGTGATATTTAAGGAAGGTCAATGCTATCAACTTAGTATTGCTACACTAACTGGTGCTAATTCTTTATTTACATCTCACTTTTTTTCTGAACGATGGATGACCTAGACTGAGTACTAATCCTCCTCAACAGAGAAAGATCAGCAGTGGGTCAACTCTTAACATACAATAAATGGTTAGGTCATCCTTCTGTGAGTTGCTCAGTGATTTTTGAGGAAAACTCAGAACCATCTGATCCAAAGTAAAGTAATTACAGTGATTTTTATGGCAATCTTGAGATTAATTACTGATGTTCTTAAAAAGGTTATGTGCGTTTTGCCAATTATTATAAGTATCCTGAGGAACAAACGCATAATTATAGAAAACTGCTGCATCCTTATTTAAGAACATTAAAGGATATAATGATAGCTAAAATCTAGACTGTTACTTTCAACTCAATATGTGTCCATATTTCCTGTGTGCATTTTTTTATATTAGTTTCCATTTCTCACTCTCACTGATGGGATACTTTCCAAGGTTTTAGCAGTGATGTGGCACTGGTTGCACAATTTTTCACCTAAGCAAGTGAATATAAAGATAGGCCATGAAGCACAAAATATGTAGCTCTCTGAAAATTGCTGTGTTTGGTAAATGTCTTTCATATATTCCAGCAACTTTTAGTACAAATAATGTGTTCTTGTATTTTCAAAAAAGTCGTAAATTATTTTAAAACAACTGATCTGCTTGATGTTATTCTCCAGCACATTGTTCTACAAATTTTGTTTGTAAACATTAAAAGCTTTGGATACTTCAAAAATAATTTTTGATTCTAAACTCTTCATTTAATGAAGTTTCAAACTGATGTCTAGACTGTTTAACATTCATGATGTCAGCAGAGTCTTGTAAAAGAATTATGAGGCATTAGCCAAAGGGGAAAGACAGAAGAGGAGAGAAATAATCACTTTGAGATGTAATTAACCTCCTGTACCTTCCAAGATTTTGATAGTGATGCCTGGGGGATGGGGAAGGAAATGCGAGCTCTGGAAACATTGTTGGCGGATTTTCCAGGGTGTGTCTTCAGCTATTTATGTTCAATAGAGTGAATTTCTATTCTAGGGTTCATTGAAGGCAATGTGTATGTTTCTGTGATTATGTGTGTCAGGGTGTTCCTACATCCCTTTGTAACTTCTAGGAAAAATCAAATGAGAATTTCAAAAGTGCCAATGATCCAAAATGTGTTACATTAATACACCTGGGAACAGAGATATTAAGAAATGCTAAAGAAGATATTCTATGTTGCTAGCTAACCCAAGAATACTGCACACTCAATTTTTAAAGCTAAGAATATTTTAAAGAGAAGAATTTAAAATATCTGGTTAGAAGATTAAACCCTAAAAAGTCCCTGCATGTTCTGTGTGTACTTGAAAATAATATGTATTCTGATGTTGGGTCCAGTGTTCTATAAATGTCAATTAGGTCAATTCGATTGATATTGGTGCTTAAATTATCACCCTCCCACCCTTTGTGCTATTGCTATCATATAATTCACTTCCACATACACTATAAACCCAATATAGACATTGTTGTTATCTTTGTTAAAAATCAGTAATGTTTAAAGAAGTTTTTAAAAAGTCTTTTATGTTTATCAGCATATCTATTCATTTTTGTGTTCTCCATTTATTACCATAAAACTTGATCTTTAGCTAGTGTTTTTTTTCCCTCCAACACAATAAAAAATTCTTTAGCATTTCTTATAGTGCAAGTATTTTTAAGGTTTTGAATGCCTTTATTGAATGCATTTATATAATTTCAAATATTTTCCTTTTGATGACAATTTCTGCTAGCATAGAATTCTTGATTGACAGGCATTATACTTCTTGCATTACTTAAAAGTTTTAATTCTTTTGTCTTCTTGCCTCAGCCATAATTTTTAAGATTCCTTCATTGTATCTGATATATTTTTTTCACTGAATCTAATGTGCTTTTCTTTCTCTTTCTGGCTGTTCTCAAGATTTTACTTATTTTTTAGCAGTTTGATTAAGCTGTGCTAGGTATAGTTTGTTTGTTGTTTTTTGTTTTTTTATAAATTTATTTATTTATTTATTTTCAGCTGTGTTGAGTTTTTTTTTTTTTTTTTTAATTTTTTTTTATTTCTTTTGCTGTTATTTGCATTTATCCTGCTTGGGGAGCCATGAGCTGCTTAGATATGTGTGTTGACATCTTGCATTAATTTATTATCTTTTCAAGTATTTCTTCTGCCACATTTTTTTGTTGTTGGCCCTTCATTAACCCGTGTTAGATTGTTTGATATTATCTTGCAGATCTCAGACTTTTTAAAATTTTTTGCACTCTTTTTCCACATTATGTTTCAGTTTGGGTAATTTCTATGCACATGTCCTAAAAGTCACTATTTTCTCTTATGTCTAACATAATTATATGCCCATTGAATGAACTTTTTATCCCTGATAATCATAATTTCACATCTAGCATTTCTGTTTGGTTCTTTTCTTTATGATTTCTATCCTAACTGAATTTCCCAACTGTTCACATATATTGTCTAAGTTTTCCACGAGCTGTTTTAATCTGATCTAATAATTCTAAATCTGGGCCATCTCCGAGTCTGGTTGTGTTGACTATTCTCTTTGCGTTGACTACTTATTCTCTTAACAAGGGGTCACATTTTCTTGCTTTTTTCATGTCTTATACTTTTTGATTACATATTGGACATTGTGTGTAGAAAATAAAAACAGGAGTGAGATAAATAATACTTATGCCCCAAAGTCATGCTTGTTCTTCTTTCAGACAATTAGAGTGGGGATTTGAGTCACATTCTGTAACTTAACTGGGTCTGGATTTTTTTATTGCTTTAGTTATATTCAGTTTATGCAGTTCAGTTTATTTTTGAGGGTAGGATCATAAGCTCCCTTTTAACAGCATTTGAGCTCTGAGGGCTAGAACTTTTGTCTCAGATTTTCTGCCCTATATTCCTATTTTAACCACTGCCCCCCAACCCTGTACCTTCACCTTAGGAGTGTCACTCCCTGTTCTCCTACCTTTTCTCCAATGGTAGATGGTATTTTGATTGACCCTAAAGGGACCTCCCCAAAGTCACCTATCCCCTTGTAACCTGGGAATTTACCAGATGACTGTGCTAATGACATGGCAAACACCAAACATAAACAATAAAAATGTATTAGTATTTCACATCAGCAGAGACTCCCAGAGGAGGGACTTCACCATCCTGAAGTTGGTGGTGACAGGGTAATTGGAGAAAAGGCAGGACTACAGAAGTGAAAGTATTTATACATTAATTAGGGAGGGATTACATTGCATATGAGTTGTCAACCAATTTGTTATATTTGAACTGTAACTGGCCCTTGAAGGTCTGCCAAAAAGGGAACTTCTTTTTCTAAATTTGTTACAGCATGCTATAAGGATTGCTTATACGTGGGGTTATTTGAGATGTAAGTTAATGATGGAGGGAATTGGGAAGTGAGGGAACTTGGCTCAAAAAGGCCTTATGTCAAACGGTTGTCACTCAAACCTAACAAACTGGTTGCCCTTCTCATTGCAGATTGTCGATACCTCACACAAAATGTAAGACATAGAGTGTGGAGTGTTTCCATGTTCTTGCTCTGCCCTCACATGACATACAAAAGGAGCTGTTTGTTTGACTCTCAGTGGAGGTTTCTCTCAGTTATCTGCCATACCGTGAATGTTTAAAAATTTGCTTGGTTTTTCTTGTTCCACCCTCAGGCTATATCTCACCAGTGCACCTGTGCCTCACAGGGATGATTTCTTGGTTCTCTTCCCCTTCCCACAATTTTTGAGCTTCACTGAAGCCTGTGAAAAAAAAAAAGTTGGCAGGTGGCTGCAAATTCGCTTTGTATCTGAGGCACCCAGAGAGTTTTTAAACTCTCAAGGGAGCTCTAGCTCAGCTTTTTCTAATTCACTGAAACTTCATCACGTCTTATTTTCTGCATCTATGATGGTTTCCTCCTCCTTTCTCTGATCAATCAGAAGAAAGCAGCTTGTGTCCATCACAGCTGGGGGAGATATTACCTATTGGATTTTAGTTTATTAGGTTACTTTACAACATTAGCTCTTTGGGCCTAAAATAAACAGGATTTTGTAGGTAATGTATCTTGTTCTCGCTGTTAGAATGAGAGAGTTTTTATTTCTCTAGTGAGACTCCGTGAGTATGGGTCATAATTTTTCTGACAACCTTTTAATTTTTGTTTAAGACTCTACATTTTAGATAATGTATTGTGGCAATTGTGGATTCTGAATTTTTTTCTGAATTTTCTATAGTGTATTTCCTGGACTCATTCTATGAAATCTATCTCCTCCTTGGTGTGCAGTTGCTCATGTCTATGCTTTATGTTTTAAATTATTAGTTTTATTTTTTTCTTAGCTTCTCAGGAGTTAGCCCTGTGTCTGGATATCATAGAGGTCAGCCAATTATTTGGGTAGAAGTTATATTTATATTTTTTGAACCTGGAAGGATTCCACAGTCTGCTGTTGGATCTCTGAGACGCTTGGAGACTGCACCCAGAGTTCAGCCATATTTGAATCTGTCTTAGCTTTTACTCTGTGCTAGACCCTCCCAGATCTTCCTTGCATAGGTGAAGAGTTTCCAGGCAAGGTATATGAGAGGGGCTTACTTTGCCTTTCATAGATTCTCTCCTTTATTGGAAACCCCACTAAAATTCTGTATGCTGTGTCACCCCATTTGTCATTTGTATCCCAAGTTCAGTGGTGACCCCATGTCAGAGTTGCATGTTTCCCTCGTTCCTTTCCTAATGAATTTGCTGTTTATACTGACAGTGCTGCTGTGGGTTTCGTTCTCCACTCCAAATTAATTCTTCCTCCTCTGGTAGTAAGGCTGCTGATTTTCCTCCTAGATTTATGAGATCATACCAAATAAAGTTTTTTTCTATTGATGTCTAAGTTTATAGATTAGTTCTGTATGCTTTTAAAATTTATGTATAAACAAAAACATAGACTTTATTATTTTGTGTCTGAATTCATTCATGTTGTTACATGTGACAGTATTTTTTTATTCTTGCTGTATAGTATCGTATTATATGGAAACACCCTATGTTATTTACCCATTCTTCTTAGTGGGTATCACTGGGATTTGCTATTGTGTTTAATGTTGGTAGGAACATTCTTTTCATTGAACATTTCTTTCAGTGCCCACAGTTCTTTTGAGTTTATTCCAAAAGAAGAATTGCTGGGTTACAGCTTTAGTAGATGATACCAGTTTCCAAAATAGTTATACGATTATATACCCTATCCAGCACTGTATGAGAGCTCCACTTGTTACACAGACTCTCTAATACTGTATTGTTTGTCTTTTTCATAGTAGCCATGTTGGTGTATTTTAAGGAATATATTATCAAAGTTTAATTTGAATTTCTCTGATGACTAAAAATCCTGGGCATTTTCCTTAGCTGTTTGAATATCTCCTTTTATGAAGTGCCTTTTCCAGTCTCTTGCTCATTTTTCTACTAGAGTATGATCTTTTTCTTACTGATTTCAAAGTCTTTACATATCCTTTAAGTCCTTTGTCATAGCCACAAGTCTGATTCCTTGGGAAACAGACCCTGGGGTAGAGGTGCAGGGAGGAAATTTATGGTGGAATGGTCTCAGGATCAAAAACTTTGGGGGAATGAAGGAAGCAGGATTGAGGAGAAATGAAAGGAAGGTGTGCTCTGACGAAGTCACAGAAAAGGCCTCAATTAATCCCTCTGGACTGCTGGCACTGCAATGTCTCTGCAGAATATTAACAAATTGGGACATGTGAGCCAAAACTTTACACCATGGTATCAAGTCACTAGATGCATGCTACCTCTAGGAGGAGGTCTGATATTAGACAAGATTGTTGTCTTAAGCTTAGGACAGTTGCCAGGAGGGGAGACTAAGCTGGACAGTGTCAACCATTTAGCACTCTCAGCAGTTGGTGAAGTGAATGCTGGTGGCCTGCACACTACAGAATCTACTACATTTAGATATATATATTGCAAATATTTACTCTCACTTTACACTTGACTCTCTTCTTGGTGTCTTTTGGTAAATAAAAGTTGTTACATTTAATGTGGTAAATTTTATCAATTTTTGTATGGTAGTGTTATTGTTTGGGATTTTACTTATAGAACCTTGTATACTATAACACTGTAAGGAATTTTCTTATGTTTGATTCCAAAGGCTTTACTGTTCACCATTCCATTTATATCTATAATTCATCTAAAATTGATGTTAGTATATAGTGTGAGATACAGGTCGAGATTGATTGTCTGCATATGACTACCCAATTGACCCGGAATCACTTATTTAAAAAAAACCTTTCCCATTGTTGCACTTTTGTCATAAATGAAATATTTGTATGAGCATTTTTTTTTGAATTTCTGTTTTGGTCTATTAGTCTGTCTTATCTCTTGCCTATACTATAATGCAGCTATGTGGATATCTGGAGGATCTAAAAATACATGATAATTCAATATGTGAACCTTGTTTGAATTCTGGTTCATGTTTTGAAATGACACAGGACAATTTAGGGACAATTGTGGAGATTTGAATGTAGACTATGCAGTAAGTGACTTTAGAAAACTATTGTTAACGTATATGGTAATTTAAAAAGTTACACAGAACACTCTTCTTATTTTTAGTAGTTTCATGCTGAAATCTTTAGGAGTCAAGTGTCCCAAGATCCGTGGGTTATTTTCTCATTTATCAGCAAAAAAGGATTATACAGATGAATAAAGACTAAAAAAGCTACATGGTACCAAATACCAACTTGTGTTTGTTTTTTTTATTTCTATAGTTTTTATTGTTTTCAAATTTTTATAAAAAGTTGGGAAATTCAGTTGGAAAGAAATTTGAATGTTCTTAAAGGAATTCTAGGTAAACTTTTATAGAGTTCTAAGTAAATTCTTACAATAAGTCTAATTAAACTCTTAAAATAGTCATAAATACTAGTAATCAAACCAGTAATACTTCTAAAAATATTTACTTTTAAATTAACATTCTTTATTTTATAATGAATGCATAATGCATTTTATAAAGCAACCCTTTGTATAGGCTGTATGTGGAAAGGGACAAAGCCATGGAAATGATCCTGAGAATTGATAAAAAATATGAACATGGAATAACTTTGCATTTATTTGTATCATTGTTTTTTTTTTTTCATCAATGTCTTAAAGTTTTCAGAGTATAGATCTTTCACTCTCTTAAGTTTATTCCTAGGTACTTTATTCTTTTTTGATGCAATTGTAAATGGGATTGTTTTCTTCCTTTCTCTTTTTGATAGTTAATAATTAGTGGATAGAAAAGCAACAGATTTCTGTATATTAATCTTACATTCTGCAACTTTACTGAATTCATTTGTTAGTTCTAATAGTTTCGTGGTGGCGACTTGAGGGTTTTTGATATATAGTATCCTGTCATCTGCAAATAGTGACAGTTTAGTTTTTCATTTCTAATTTGCATGCCTTTTATTTCTTGTACTGTGACCAGAATTTCCAATACAGTGTTAAATAGAAGTGGTGAGAATGGGCATCCTTGTATTAGTACTGATTTTAGACTAAAAAGCTTTCAGTTTTTCACCATTGAGTATGATGTTAGTTGTGGGTTTGTCATACATGGACTTATGTTGAAGTATGTTCCCTCCATATCCACTTTGCTGAAAGTTTTTATCACGAATGAGTGTTGAACTTTGTCATGCTTTTTCTTCATCTATGATAATCATCTGATTTTTATCCTTTTGTTAATGTGGTATATCACATTGATTTGTAGATATTGAACCCTCCTTGTATCCCTGGAGCAAATCCCACTTGATCACAGTATATGATATTTTTTATGTATTTTGAATTTGGTTTGCTGATATTTTGGTGAGGATTTTTGTGTTTATATTCATCAGAGATATTGGACTGTAATTTTTTTTTGTAGTGTCTTTGCCCATTTTTTGTGTCTGAATCATGGTATTCTCATAGAATGAATTTGAGAGTGTTCTCTCCTTTTCAAATTTTTTGGAATAGTTTGAGAAGAATAGGTGTTAACCTATTCCTACCTATATTTTTGGTAGGATTTCTCTGTGAAGCCATCCAGTCCTGAATTTTTGTTTGCAGGGAGTTTTTTGACTACTGATTCAGTTTTAATATTAGTAATTGGTCTGTTCAGATTATCTATAGCTTCCTGATTCAGTCTTGTAAGATTGCATGTTTCTAGGAATTTGTCCATTTCTTCTATGTTGTCCAGTTGGTTGACATATAACTGTTCATAGTATTCTTTTTTGATTGTTTGTATTTCTGTGATATTGGTTGTAATTTGTCCTCTTTCATTTTTTAATTTGTTTATTTGGGTTCTCTTTTTTTTTTCTTAATGAGCCTGGTTAAAGGCTTATCAATTTTGTTTATCTTTTCAAAAAATCACCTCTTGGTTTTCATTGATTTTTTTTTTTATACTCTCTATTTTGTTTATTTTTTCTCTGATCTCTATTAATTTCTTCCTTCTGCTGACTTTGGTCTTTGCTTGTTAATCTTTTTCTAATCCCTTTAGATGGTAGGTTAGGTTGTTTATTTGAGATTTTTCTTGTTTCTTGAGGTATGCCTGTATTGCTATAAACTTCCTTCTTAGAAGTGCTTTTGCTGAGTCCCATAGTTTTTAATATTGTTAAATTGTCCATACTACCCAAATCAATCTACAGATTTAATGCAATCCCTATCAAAATACCCATGACATTTTTTCACAAAACTAGGACAAATAATTCTAAAATTTGTATGGAACCACAATAAATCCTGAATAGTCAAAGCAATCTTGAGAAAAAAGAAGAAAGCTGGAGGTATTGTGTTCCCTAACTTGGACTATACTACAGAGCTACAGTTATAAAAACAATATGGTATTGACACAGAAATAGACACATAAATAAATAGAACAGTATAGAGAGTCCAGAAATAAATTCACACACATATGGTCAATAAATCTATGACAAAAGAGGCAAAAGTATACAATGAGGAAAAGACAGTCTCTTCAGTAAGTAGTGTTGGGAAAACAGCTACATGTAAGAAAAAATGAAATTAGAAAATTTTCTCACACCATATTCAAAAATAAACTCACAATGGATTAAAGACCTATATGCTTAAGACCTGAAACTGTCAAACTCCTAAAAGAGAATATATGCAGGACACCCTTTGACATAAGTCTTAGCAATGTTTTAAGAATCTGTCTCCTCAGGCAAGGGAAACAAAAGCAAAAATAAACAAATAGGACCTAATTAAACTTAAATGCTTTAACACAACAAAGGAAACCATTGACAAATGAAAAGACAACCTACTGAATAACAGAAATTTTTGCAAATAATATGTCTGAAAAGGGATTAATATTCAAAATATATAAAGAGTTCATACAACTTAATATCAAATCAAACAACCCAATTAAAAAATGGGCAGAAAACCTGAATAGATAGCAATACTTTTCCAAAGAAGACATACAGATGGCCAATAGGCATATGAAAAGATGCTCAATATCACTGATCATGAGGGAGATGCAAGTTGAAACCACAATGTGATACTACCTAACACTTGTCTTTTTGATGATAGTTATTCTGCCAACAAATAATAAATGTTGGCGAGGATGTGGGGAAAGGGGAGCCACTCACTATTGGTGGGAATGTAAATTGGTACAACCACTATGGAAAACAGTATGAAGGTTCCTCCAAAAATTAAAAATAGAACTACCATATAATCCAGCAATTCCACTCCTGGAATATATATCCAAAAAAAACCTGAAAACACTAATTCAAAAAGATATATGCACCCCAATGTTTATAGCAGCATTATTTACAGTAGCCAATATATGGAAGCCACCTAAGTGTCCATTAACAGATGAATGGTTAAAGAAGATGTGATATATATAAACACACACAATGGAATAGCACTCAGGTGTTAAAAAAAAAAAAAAAAGAAAAAAGAATGAGATATTGCCATTTGCAGAAATATGGATGGGCCTGGAAGGTATTATGTTTAGTGAAGTAAGTCAACCAGGGACAGACAAATACTGTATTTTTTCACTTATAGATGGGATCTAAAAAAAAACAAATGAGTGACTATAACAAAAAAAGAGACAGACTCATAGAGAACAAACTACTGTTTATCAATGGGAGAGTGGTGAGGGGAAGGGCAAGATAGAGGAAGAGAATTAAGAGGTACAAACTTAAGTATAAAATAAGATACAAGGATGTAATGTGAAGCACAGATAATATAACCAATCTTTTATATTAACTTTATAAAAATATTCAATCACTGTGTTGTACACCTGAAACTAATACAACAATGTAAATCTACTGTTCATCAGTAAACATAAATATCTAATGGGCATTAAAAAATAACATGATTTATATACTAACTGGGCATGACTTATTAGGAAACATTAATATTATAAACTAAATCATTATATTTACATTTATCTTACATGTTAGCTGAATATATATGATTAATTATTCAGGAATTAAAACTCATGTATGTGCTAACACAACATTGTAAAGCAACTATACTCCAATAAAAATTTAAAAACTCATGTATGTACAATGTACAATGTTCTTACAGTGTTTAGGTGATTGAAACCTTATTTGAATAAAGCAGAAGTGATGATAACTATGAAAAATTTATTATTGATAGAAAAGAAATTTCAGCGTCTCCAGAAATTTGTTGCCAGTTCTTCAATGTAGAAAATTGGAATAACATCAAGGAGGCTGTTTTTTTACTATAAATCCTATGTTCAGATTATCTGAAATTTAAATCTAAATTAAAAAGCCATTTACCTTTCTTATCCATCCAGTATAAGAAAGTCATACTTAAAATAAGAGTTACGTAGTGAAAGATTATTGTGAGGCATTTTGTGTTGTAGACAACATATATAATTTAATAAATTACAAGGGCCAAGACTACTCAAACTCTAAAAAACCTAAAATTTAAATTAAGCAATATTTCAATGAGTGATATATTGATGAGATGTAGATATTTAAGAAAGTAAGTAGCTTTGTTTCTTTTCCTAAAATATAATAAGATTCCCAGTGAAGTACTGTAATATATTTGCAGTATAAATAGATGAACACATTTGAGATTTACTCTTTAGCTTGAAAGATATGTTTAATTTTATCCAAAATAGTTGTAATTAGAAAATGTAGCTTCTAAAAATAAAATTTACTCATAAATATTTGAGGAACACAATGTCAAAGTAAATACATTCCATTATGGTTGCCATTTCCATAGAAAATAAGATATCAGAAAATGTAAGCATCAGAATATCATAATGAATTGGCTCCTATAAAAGCAAGACATAATTATTTTATGTATTATAAATAACCGAGTCCCTAATTATGATTAAATGTTGAATTTTATGTTATTTTGTTTAATTTTATTAAATATAATTATGCTGTTCGAACATATTTGAAATTCAATGGTTAAATATGATTTTATATAAATTTACAGAATGATTTTCTTTGATAGAATTCTTACTTCTAAGAAATAAATGATACATGGTTCTTAACATTATATTTGTGGAAAGATAGCCCTTTCCTAAGGCATAAGGAATCTGGGAGTTTGTACTTATAGTGGCCGCGACGACACTGCGTGTTGGGGTCTACTGAATAGGGATTTCATAAGGGTGAATAGATTGCTGTGACACACGACATCATCCTGAATCCCAAGAACAGTCTAACAGCTTCAGTTAGTGTATGAATGCTTACATCAGATAACTATTGGAAGAGTAACAGGAACTTATAAACGTGCCTCTTAACATTGTACAAGGGATGAGTCACAGCCTTCTTTTTGCGTTAACTCTCAAATCCATAAAAACTAGGGCAATTCATGTGGATGATTTTGTGCTGTATCTCCACAGATTTCTGAGCCCCAGTTTCCGAAGATGTGTTTAGGAAAGGTGCAGCTATGTTAGTCAGTCTTTACAAATTGACTTTTCAGTGTCTCTCGTGTGTTATCCTCTTGTCTTTAGTAGTATTGATATAACAAGCTAGGTATAATCTTTTAGGAGTTTTTGCTCTCAGTCATTTGCCATACATTGCTAATCTGAGATACATACAATTATTACCTAATATTCAAATCATTAGAAAATCTTCATTTGAATAAAATTAATGCAAATTTAACAAATAATTTTCTAAGGAAAGAATGGCTGCTCCCTCCCTAGGGAACTGAAAAACTAGGGGAGATCTTATAATATTGGAAAAAATTAGTAGTAAGATAATCATGCAGAAACTTTCTCATGGTTGCCTCATTTTCCTTGTGTATCATATCCTGGACTACAGGAAAATTCTGATTAATAGTTATTTTTCTGCTACCAAGGTACAGTAATGCTCTGGGTACACTATTCACCCTGCCAATCTTAACAGTTCTTTTCTCACTTTGGAGCCTGACCTTGTAAATGGTAACATTTAAAATCAACTTGTTACTTGATTGTATTAAGAGAAAAAAAGATGTGAGAAGAAGAAACAGCTGTATCTTTGACTGCATTATTAGTAAATTGACCATATTTTAAAAGTTGCAGCAGACTGCATTAATTGTCATTAATTGTCTAAAAGCATGAGAGACAGTACAAATACGAACAGATTTTAAATATTAAGAGTGCATGCTTGAGTGTGTCAAATAAAAACAAATCTGGAATTAGATAAGGAGAGATTTTTTTTTTTTTCCAAAAAGACTATTGCAATGTGAAGAACACTTTGATCTTAGAATCTGTAGCACCTCAAAATCAAACCAAAAAATATATATTTTCTTTTATAGGAAGGGATAAGCAGAGCTATCAGGTACTTATAAGGGAAAATTGGGGAAGCAGGGGTCTTGACCAGATGATCATTGTGTGTGTGGCTAAACTTTAGCCAAGGCAAAGCAGAGAGTAAGAAATAGGCAACTGTGGACACTTGTTTAAGTGCAATCAACTACTCCTAATACATATACACAAAACAAGAAAAATATTCTGCTACTTCATGTTAAGACCAGACTACAAACCTGGGGCCAATTTTATCTTTCTAAACTGTACTTGTCTCTCTTTCATAATATACACAATTTTATGTATTATTATATCTTGTTATCCACATATGCAAAAATACATACACATATATAGTGTTACCAAACAGTAAGTTTAAAATATAATTACTTTTGTCATATCCATTATGAAGTGTTTACAATCCATTGACTGAATTTATCATCTTAGTTTGAATGGTATAAAGAAAAATGTATGTATAGATAGATGAGAATATATAAGTGAAAAAATACAGGGAATTGTCTGTTGAATTTTAATTTATTTTGATGTCTTTAGAAATACAGATCATTAAAAAATTATTGCAGTATTTCATTATTCCAAACACTAAGGTATATTAGAGATTTTTAGAAAATATTTCTAACTTGACAGAAAAGGTATTAAATTATTTATTATACTGGGAATTATTTTAAAAATATGACACCTAAAAACTTTATTTGGATAGTGCAAATAGGTTAACTTTGAGATCTAAGTATTTTGGGGTGGGATGGGCAGAGAACAACAAACATGTCTACTTTCCTGGCAGATTTCACCAATATGTAATTCACAGAATTTTATTTATATCTAGCAGCCATCTAACCTACTATTAGCTCTTTTCATTACATATAATGTATCACTAGTAACTTATAAGCTATATCGTATCCCATGAAATTTCTCTGAATATTTAATCTCCTCAAGCTGGATTTCACAATCTTGTCTAACAAATTTATATTAAGCCTTGTAGATCTTAGGGATATAGCAAAATGATATGTTAAACAGAAGTAATATTTGTTCTCATGGCTACCAACGTGCCTGCGGATCACTTAAATTAACAGACGTCACACTGTACACATTTACAGTTATCCCACTAACATGATAATTATTGTTATGCTTTATTAAAGATAACATTAAAAAATTATTAAGTCATTACAGGGACCCTCTGCTATCACAGAGGAAAGCAAATAGATATAAGTAGAAGAACAACGGAAAATGTATCACTCATGTACTTTGTTATTCTAAAATGCGTTTCTTAAAACAGTGTTTTCATCCTTCCAGTCTCATGGCATAGAAACCTTGTAGTTCTTTCTCTGTCATCAGATTGTCTCACTACCCTCACTGCCTGCCATGGGATCCATGGTAGCTGCTTAGCACTCTCTGTGAACATAGTGTTTCCTCCTCTAACACACTGAGCCCTCTGATGCCAGACTGATCCTCCTAAAACGCTACTTTTGCTGTGCTAATCTTTCTCGTAAACCTGCAAAATCCCCTAATGGCTTGTCACGTTGAGTTCATGTTCTTATGCCTTGTCTTACCAAATAATTCAAAAACATGTATTAACTTTTACTTTTGCTCTCTCCTCTGAGAATTCTCAGATGACTGTTGTCTGGGCTCATTTTGAAACAGAGTGAGGGTATAGAGCAAGGAACTACAGAATCAGAGACTGAAGGCAAGGTGAGAGAATGGAAAAGGGGAAACATCTTCAAACAAGAAGAAAGAAAAACAAAATATTGTAATCTTGGAACTTAGAATTCAGCTGACAAAGCTGTGAGATTGGAAGAGAGACTCCCTTCCCCTGGTGCTATGGGATGGTGGTTTTGAGGCAGTGGGCACCAGGAAGCAAGAGTGTTATTCTCAAGCATTCATGTCATAGGTGGGGAGATCATCGAGAAAGCAGCATAATACAGAGAGAGTGCCTGAATGAGAAAGTTCATAATTGAGGAGTATGATACTTCTGGATTTGGAAGGAGTCTGTGAGGGATTTTACTTAGTTTTATTGAGATGAAATTTACATTGGATTAATCTCACTGTTTCTTCAGTGAGCTAGAGTAAAAATTTAGATTTCCATTTCCTATGTGCTTTGAAAGTGACACTTGCCCCCACCATGAAATCCTATGGCTTAGGATTTATAATCTTGCTCACATAGTCATTTTAGCCTGATCTGCATGTGTAGAAACATCACAGGAAGACTATCCATCATATGATCACTAATGCCTTAGGCTTACCTCAGGACTCCTTTCAGGGAAAGTTTCATAAATTCTACCCAAATTTCTCCCAGCCTAGGATTATACATTCAGTTATGTTATTCACATTATAAATTAGACACTAAACTTAATGTTACAGACTGTACCTTGAATTTTAATAATTAGTCCTTACTTGGCATAGTATCTGGCATTCAGGAGGCACATCTAAAAATAATGAAATGCGCCACTTATATTTTAAGCGAATACCACCTTCCAGCTATGTACTTGATGCTATTCTAAGAATGAAGGATAAACCAATGAAGCATAAACAAATAAGCTAAAATCCTTGGCTTCATCAAATTTTAGTTCCAATGAGTGGGGATAATTGATACATAAAGAAATGAAGATAAAATAGTTCTAGTGGTGATAATGAATAGATATAAATAAAAGAACCATGGAAAATTTATCAGTCATATACTTCTGTATTTCCTTATTTTAAAGCCTATTTCTTAAAATAGTATTTTCTTCCAGTCTCACAACCTAGAAACTTCTGAGTTCTTTCCCATTAAATTCTGAAAAAAAAAAAAAAAAAAAAAGAGAGATTAAAGAATGATTCAGTACAGCATTAGTGTCTTAACAGAGGAGTTCATTGCACCCTCTTGAATGAAGGAATAGGCAGTTCTTGCAGAAGTGTGGGGGCAAGTCATAAGAAGGTTAAGGACCAGCACTGCAGGTATAATGCATAGTCAGAGTAAAGGCTCATAGGCTGGAGCATGAATAGTGTCTTCCCAGAAAGAAGTGCTCAGTGTGACTAGAAAACTCAGAGCACGGATAAACATGGGAGGAGATAAAGTGCAAGAAATATGGCTGGGGCCCAGATTATGTAGGACCATCTAAATCATGCTACAGAGTTTTACCCTTTGCTGATTGAGATGCATAGGGTAAATGTAGTTCTCAATCAGGGCTGTACAAGATTATCACCTGAATTATTTCAAAAATATCATCGTCTAAATTCAGCTCAGAGATACATAGAGCTGGAAAGACTATTACTTCCACCTTTATGATAAGACAAAGAAAAAGATGGGAAAACTGAAAAATAAATGACTTTTCTTTAACCCATGAGAGAATGGAGAGCATAGAGCAAAAACTAAGCTCCAGTATGGGAAAAGAAAGGAGCCTGCTGGAAGAAATAAAACCCAAGCATCTGTATACCTGGGGAAGATGTTGCTGGATAGGTTTAAGCTATGGAGAAGACTCAGTTAAAAAACATTAACAAAGGCTGAGTGTGGGCTGACATGAATGTGAAGCCCTGGGGGCCACTGATACAAGGGGAGTTGAACTCTATCAGGCTTTTCCTCCACAAATCACCCCAGGGAACAGAGCAGGGAGAGAACTCAGGTCAAAGAGTGGAGTAAGATATTAAGAGGAACCATCTGAAAAACAAGATGTCACTAAAGAAATTTGGTGTACTGAGTGTAACCATAAAAACAGTAAGCCTCAGTTTCATCCCATTTCCTGATGAGAGTAACACAGACACTCATACTAGAGACTTAACAGAGGAAAATATTTGCTCACTTAGAAAATAAAATATATTTAACTCAGTATCCACTGGCCCATACAATTTGTCCATCTTTCAATAAATAACTGGTGCGATATAAGGTAAGAGAAAACACAGCAAACACAGTGCCTTAAGTAAAAAACAGAGTAATAGAGGTAAAGAATGCTTTTCATGGGCTCAGCATTAGACAAGACACAGGCAAAGAAAAATAAGTGAACTTGAAGATAGGTCAACAGAACTTAGCCCAACTGAAATGCAAAGAATGCAAAGTGTGAAAGACAAACAAGAAAGGAAACAAACAAAATAGACAGCAGAGCATTCAAAAATTGTGGAACAATATCAGAAAGTTTAACATATGCTTAACAGGAATCCCAGACCCAGGCAATAAATGAGTCTACTCAAAGAAATAAAAAGCATTACAAATAAAAATTTTAAAAGATAAATTAATTTTTCTCTTATTTGGTATTGCTCTAAAAGATGACTATTTAAAGCAAAGTAGTGGCATTCATTGTGTACTTATAGCATATGTAAACATATTTTACAATAATAGAAAGGATGAGAGAGAGGAATTTGGGATGTTTTGTAAAGTTCTTACAAAAGCATGAAGTAGTGTAATCGATGGTAGTAGATTATTTAAAAGTGTCTTATAAACACATTGAAAACTCCTAAAAAGTGTTTTTGAAGAGGTATGTGGAATAATTCAAAAAAGGAGATGAAGTGGAATATAAAACAAAAAATTAAATACATAGAAAACATACAAAGTGGAAAAAATATAAATATACAACAAACAGAACAAATGGAAAAGAGCTAAAATGACAAAAGGAACAAACAGACAAGGTCTAGAAGGAGAATATTAATTCAGTCTTACCAATAACCACTTTCAATGTATAACCAAAAAAAAAAAAAAAAAAAGAGCAGCTACATTGATTTCTGGCAAGTAGATACCAGAACAAGGAACACTATCAACAATAAAGAGGTAGGTGACATATAAATAGAAGTGTAATTAAAAACGAAAAAACAATACCAATTGTGTATGCACTTAATAAGGTTTCAAAATTACGTGAGGCCAAACATACAACTGTATTTGCATACTTGAGCACATCTCTGTCAGTAGTTGATAGAATAAGAGGATAGAAATGAGTTAGGATATAGATGATCTGAACAGCACTATCAACCAACTTTACCTAACTGACATTTATAGACCTAAAAAATATAGTCAACTCTTTTTGACAATGATTCAAAGTCATTTTAATGGAGAAATGGTAGCCTTTGCAAGGATATGCATATGCTAATAAATTAACCTCACGCTTAGACAAATTTTAACTCAAATCACACTATATACTTAAATGTAGAATGGGAAACTATAAAAAATCTAGGACAAAAACTTGTGTGACCTTGTGTTTGATGATGAGTTAAGATGTTTGCACAAGGGACTATTTAGGATGATGGAACTAGTCTATATTGCACTGTGATGGTGGATACATGACCATGCATTTGTCAAAACCCATAGAAGAATACATCACAAAGATAAACTTTTAATGTATACCCATTTGAAAAATATATCAACAAGCATATAGGTGAGGCCCACAATGGAGTGTAAAGTGTAGCAAACGAAGCTATTTTTATTACAAATATATGATGTAATCTCTCTGAAAAGGATAAAAAAGAAAGGGGCAGAGCTAAATCCCTAGAAAGAGGATCTTGTCTAGATACAGTAAGGCTAAGTATAAAAATAACTATACGTAAACACTGATTTGTGTTGGTAAATTTGTTTTTCACAAGAGTATGGCTTAACAGTCTGGCAACAACTTTACATGCACACTAGGATTGAACAAATAAGCAAGTAAATTGTACATAATGGGAGCCAGGTTTCCCACTGCCAGAGAATTTAAAAATAATCAAGAGAAAGGCTGTTATGAAATCTGTGGTGCTGGATCAATCAGAGATATAGCTATGAATGCATATTTATTTTAATATACTTATTAATAGATACAGAGATAGGTATACTTATGTACATATACATGAGTTAGTATACATACATGTATTTTCTCTGTGGTTGCCTAGAAGCAGTACCATCCCAGTAGCAATGAATTCATCTAGATCTTGTTTCCTAAAGAAACTTGGGCCCTTGAAGAAATGTCTGATTCAAAGTCTAAGATAGGAAAAGGTAAAATAAACCTGTTGCATCTTGTAGTGCCACATAATGTACAAAAACAAAAAATAGGGTATTTCAAAAGGAGACAGGAGATAATCTGAAAGCACCCCTAGTGGCCAAAGATGAAAAATTGGGGCAAAAAAAAAAAGGATTATAACCAAAGAATCAAATAAATATCCATGAATCCATACTGATATAAGTAAATAAACGGAGAGAAAATTTCCCAATAAAGCATGCAAAAAAAAAAAAAAAAGGAAATAGAAAATCACTGTTAGAACACCACAGTAAAAATAGCTGATTAATGCTAAATTAAGTTGTTAAAATTAGTGGGTGAAACTTTAAGGAGAAACAGGATATTTGCAGTTTCAAAAAATCTCCCCCAAGACATTTATTAATTAGTATGGTGGTTTTAGCTTATGTCCACAATTTCTCAGATACTCTTCCCTTTTGGAGATAGATCTTAATTCCCTGTTCTTTAATATGAATAGAGCATATTTAATCAGTCCTAACACAGTATAAAAAAGGAAAACTTGACAGAGGAGAAATTCAGCTGGCATCACCTTAACCAAGTATCAAGTTAGCATCACTAATAATAAGTCATATTGATAGCACATAGTCCATGATATAATGCAATGAGAAGGGCACATCACTTCTGTGATATTCTTTCCAAAAGTTTCCAACCTCAGTCTAATTATGAGAAAACAGAAAAACCCAAATAGATGGATAGTCTACAGGTAGATGGATATTCTAATCAGAACTCTTCAAAAAAGTATCCAAGGTAGTAAAAACAGGGAAAGACTGAGAAACTTTATGGATTAGAGTTGCTTAAGGAATCATGAGGACTAAATGCAATATAGTGGCCTTAATTGGATCCTGGAGCAGGAAAAGGACGTTAGTTGAAAAAATGGTGGAATCCAAATAAAATGTCTGGTTGAGTTAATATCAAAATCAGTGTTAATTTGTCAGTTTCAGTAAATAAAGCATAGTTATATTAGATGTTATACAAGAACTCTCTGCAACTCTTCTATAAATCTAAAACTATTTCAAAATACAACTATTAAAATTTTTAAAAACTCAATTCCTGTCTTTACTACCAGATATTTTAAATTTAATTGGTTTAAGCTTGGGCCTAAAAAAAAGTATTTATGTTAATTTTTTTAAGGTTGATGTTTTTAAAAATGAATATGAACCAAGTTTTAATTAAACAATAGTAGTTATTACTCTAAAATAAATAATTAACATTAACCATTTTTGGTGAGAAGAAATATTATTCCTCACTCATGATCCAGTGTTATATCTTGCTTGACTCTCTTGAGTATGCTGCTCTTTTAAAAACTGAGTATTCAGTTCTAGCTGCATGACAGCTTATTAAATTTCTTGGATAATTTTAAATATATACTGTTACTATTTATTACTTTAACTTTTAATAATCAACTTTTATGTAGTATAAATTACATGAAATAAAATGCAATCATTTAAAATGTACTATTGAATACATTTTGACAAATGTATTCATTTAACCACCATGTCAATCAAGATACATAACATTTTTATCACAGGAGTTCCCTAGTACCCCTTTGTATTAAATTCACAAAGCCAACACCAAAACCAGGAAGATGCTGATATGCTGTCAGTCACTATTAAATAGTTTTAGCTATTCCATAACTTAAATGAAATAAAACAGGATGTAACATTTTGTAACTGGCTTCTTTCACTCAGAATGAGCATTGTTGTTCATCTTTTTATAGACTTTTGAGTAGTGTCCAGTTTGGGGCCATTAAGAGTAAAGCTACTATAAACATATTGTACAATATAAGTCTTTGTGTGGCCACGTGTTTTTATTACTGTTGAATGAATTACTAGGAGTTAAATTACGAGGTTATATGGTAAAATATGTTAAACTATTAGAAACTGCAAAGTCCTTTTTGAAAATAATTATAAAATATTTTACTCTCAGTAGTTATTCATGGGAGTTCAGTCACTTTACATCCTTGTCAACACTTAATATTGTCAAACTTAACATGTAATCTTTCCAAGGAGTGTGTATTGGTACATTGTACTTTAATTTGTATTTTTCATACAACTAGCTATATCAAGCACTTTTTCATGTGTTTATTTACCTTTCATATATCTTCTTGTGTAAAGCCTCTTTAAATCTTTTTATTTTTATTATTGAACTCTCAGCATTCTTCATATTTTCTGTATATAAACATTTTGTCATATATATGTGTTGGAAATATTTTCTTCCAGCCTGTGGCTTGCTTTTTCATAAAATATTCTTCCAAAAAGCACATGTTTTAAATTTTGGTGAAATATGTCATTTATCATTTTCTCTATATTATTTTTTAATTTTTCATGATTAGTGAGTTGTTCTAGATACAGTATTTTGTGAAATTAAAACTATTTTTCCTCTGATATAGCTACCTGCTTAGAAGCATTGCTTTATTTAAAAAAGCCATCCTCTTGGTGTTAGACTAGCATAAATTAAGACGGCTTGTGTCTGGTCCACTCTCTAAGAAGCTGTATGAGTAAGTTAGGTAGTTAGGTACTGGAAACTTTAAAGCAAAAAAAAAAAAAGACTCAAAGTACATCTGTGGACCTCTGGATGCTGAGCCCTCAATTTATTCATAAACCAGACAGTCATGCTGAAAAATACATGGTTATTCAATATCCCTGTATTTTTCCTTAAAGGATTGAATTATAACCTTCTACCAAGGGCAGGTGACATAACAAAGCTTGTTTACAGCTCATAGTGTCTACATCCTATTAACATACAACAAACTCAATCTTCTATTACTTCTGAGTGGGTTTTTTGTGTTAAATTACTAGTTCTGGTGAACTTAGTGTTTATTGTCTATTTTAATGTTGCATGTTTCCTTCTGGGTAATGGTAAGAGGGTAAATAACCAAAGAGTGAATGAGAATGAAGTCTCTAACCCGTGGATCACACTGTTTTCACTGGGGAGTTTGTTTGAACAGTCTCCCACATCTGTTTGGGAGTCCTTAGTAAGCACAGCTGACAAAATCGCAGAATATTTCTGGGATGCTGTTTACTTGGCAAATAGTTGCAGTCAGTGTCTTTACAACCACACGTCAAAAATATTTTCATGGGAAAATGTCATGCCGAAAATAGGATTCTTGGGAGACTACAGTGTTTCTGGGCATAGTGAGGAATAAAATCAGCTTTGTTAATACATCAGAATAGAAATTATTTTTATTATCTAATATAAATTCAACTTAAAAGTCTACCAAATAAATTAAATTTTATTTATTTTTACCTAATACATATATATATATTTTTTAAATTTTTATTGGCGTATACTTGATTTACAATGCTGTGTTAGTTTCACGTGTACAGTAAAGTGGATCAGTTACACATATATATGTATCCACTCTTTTTTTTTTTAGATTCTTTTCCCATATAGGCCATTACAGAGTACTGAATAGAGTTCCCTGTGCTATACAGCAGGTTCATATTTGTTATTTATTTTATATACTGCAGTGTGTGTGTATATGTCAATCCCAATCTCCCAATTTATCCCTGCCACCCTTATCCCCGGGTAACCATAAGTTTGTTTTCTACATCTGTGACTCTACTTCTGTTTTGTAAATAAGTTCATTTGTACCCTTTTTTAAAAAAAAAAGATTCCCACATATAAGCGATATCATAAAATATTTGTCTTTCCGTGTCTGACTTACTTCACTCAGTATGACAGTCTCTAGGTCCATCCATGTTGCTGCAAATGGCATTATTTTTTTTCCTTTCATGGCTGAGTAATATTCCATTGTATATATGTACCACATCTTCTTTATCCATTCCTCTGTTGATGGACATTTAGGTTGCTTCCATGTCCTGGCTATTGTAAATAGTGCTGCAGTGAACACTGGGGTGCATGTATCTTTTCAAATTATGTTTTTCTCTGGGTATATGCCTAGGAGTGGGATTGTTGGGTCATATGGTAGTTCTATTTTTAGTTTTTTAAGGAACCTCCATAATTAACTTTTATTTTTATGCCATGGCTAAGAATCAAATAATAGCTATTCTTCATGTCTATAGCTTATGCTTTAATTTATATGTCTGTTTTCAAAATTATATACATACATATATAAATACACACACACATACACATACATATGTGTATTACATACACACACACATATAGAGACAGACTGACAGACACAGAGATAGAATTTCTTTTTTTTAATTAGAATGGTGAATCTAGGAATGAAAAAAAAGCTAACAGGTTTTTCATGACAATTGTTCCCTTTTTCTGTACACCTATATTACATGTACTCTGTACCATATGAGTCAGGATTTATGTAGTGTAATTATTTACTTGTACTGTTGGATTATCTGTCTTCCCAAATACACTCTATTTATACTTTAATGTATCATTAAAAACAGGTCATGACCACTTGACTCTCTTTCCTTAGCCATCCATCCTGGGTCTCTCCCTCACCCCTCTCTCTGGATAAGAAGGAATGCTTTAGTTGGGATTGTTTATTGCAACAAGCTAAGCAGAAATACAAATTCTTTAAATAAGATTTCTTACAGAACAGTAGAGAACCAGGCCAGAAAAAAGTACAAGAGGCAAGAGAGTTTAGGTTGAAAGAAGCACAGCCAGGTGGGTCCTCAGGATCAGTCTGGTTACGAAACTGCCTAGAACAATAGAGGTTCATACTCTTTTCAATTTTGAAAAAATCTTATACTCTGTGCATCTCTTCATTACTGTGTTAAAGAAGCATAGGTCCCAGGAAGGAACAGCCTATTATCTAACAATCATCAATGCCTACATTCACCTGCTTGGAGATGCTTGGAAATTTCCTCCTCCCAAGACACAGCAGTGGTGGTTTTACCAAATAAGAAATTTCTTTGGATTATTGATAAGTATTGTGTTGGCCAAAATGTTTGTTCAGGTTTTTCCATTAAGATGTTATGGAAAAACCTGAACGGACAGTTTGGCCAACCCAATACATTACTACTGACAATACAGACTCCATGGTTTTCCAGTCATGGGCAAACTCCCCCATGGTGCACTGGGCAGCCTCTTGGGTACCTGTACGTCAGGGTGAGGTTGAGAAGAATGGGGCACAGCTAAGCAGGGGCAAAGCCTGTGAGCTTCGGAGAGGTGGAGGAAGCAGGCTTCACTGCTCAGGCTTGAAGTTTGCAACAGAATGGGAAAAAAAGTGGTGATGAAGCACAATCTGAGTCTCCTTCAGATGTGAAGGTCAGAAGGTCAAAATGTGCCCTTTTCTCCTCTATTTTCACTTAAGCCATGCAATGAATGCTATTTTATATTTCCCTTTAGGTCCTAAAAGTGTTCTTTTTTTTTGGGGGGGGGGGGCGGTTTTGGTTTGCCATAAATACTTACAAAATTTCATCTTAGTATATTTTAATAAAATATATGTGACACTTCCTAATATAGTACTTAAAACATAATAGAAAAGCATCTTCAAATATACTATCAATATCTAATAGTGTATATTTTTAGTAATTAATATTAATTAATATTGATAATCAGTCTACTCTTCAAGACCTCTGTCCAAACACCTAGAACAGGGACAGGTACATGGCAAGCACTTTATAATGCTCAATGAACACATGAATACATATTTTTTTCTCCATTTTTTTTCCTTCCTTCACTTTCTATATTCTTTTTTTTTTACTTCATGTCTTCCTTGTCTAAGGCACTTCCTATAAGATTGTACAATAGATAGTAAAGAAACAACATATTTTGAAAGAAGAACGGATGCCAACTTACCAGGATGGACAAAGAGAAATATATTCTCACGTATTATATGCAGTTGAATATCTCTATCTTTTGAGGAAAAAAACAGGTATCTTCCATTCTATAGTTGAGGGAATTGAAATAGAGAATAAAAAGAATAAAATTCGTCATTTATTGGTTTTAATATTATCCTTTATGATAATCTTTTATTAGAGTTGCTAGAATATATAAAACATAATTGATATTAGTTTACTTTGAATCTTTCATTTTTCCCCATTAATGTATTAGCAAGATGGTGAACAATTAAAGCTAATGTGACAAAAATTATCTATAAAATTAATCACTAGAATAATCAAAAGATGACTATAATTTATTTTTCCTGCCTCAATATTAAATTTTGAAGAAATTTTATTTTCTAAGTTTAATAATCTTAATACATATAACTCTTTTTGATTTACGCCGAGAAACTGAATCGTATGAGAAACAGTCAGAACTGGGGTATTGTTATTTTAACAGGGGGACGAGTTTTAATGAACAAACAACTTTTAAGTCATATGAGTTGTGTATGGAAATGTGTGTTCATTTGTGTATGTGAGTGTATGCTGTGGGAGGGTGGTGTGCTCTTGATTTTCTGTGAAATTAAGGAGGTAAACAACAGAGAAATGGGATGAAGAATTGAATCCACTGGTGCTTTTTCCTCTTTTTATCTTAATCAAAGATAATCATATCTATATATGTTCATATATTTGCCAATTAATCTTTATTTTTCAGCATGACTTAAACTCAGAACCAAATTTAATAACTAGAAATATTGGTAAAAAGCATCTGAAATTATAACTACAGTGATATTTCCATGGGTCATGTGTCCTTCCCTAATTTCAACAGCATTACAAAAAATATGCAATCAAAGGACAGTGCTGCTAAATTAAAAAAAAAAATTTCATTCTTATTCCATTAGTTACGTTTCAAGGGAGAGAAGAAAGTCTTCAGATTTAAGTCTCATAAGTATCAGCAACTTCCCTTTTTCAACTGTTATATATGTACTCAGGGAATATTTCTAAACCGTGTTTTTCATTCGATATTTTGCATGACTGAATTAGACTAGGAACAATTTCAAACATTGATATATGTAAGTAGATACAGTTAAATTGATAGATAGGTAGCTACTATGTTATATACATATAATCATACATACTGGATAGCATAAACAATTACCTAAATGATTTTTTTTTAACATCTTTACTGGATTATAATTGCTTTACAATGGTGTGTTACTTTCTGTTTTATAACAAAGTGAATCGGCTGTACATGTACATATATCCCCATATCTCCTCCCTCTTTCGTCTCCCTCACATCCTCCCTATCCCACCCCTCTAGGTGGTCACAAAGAACCGAGCTGATCTCCCTCTGCCATGCAGCTGCTTCCCACTAGCTATCTATTTTACATTTGGTACTGTATGTATGTCCATGCCACTTTCTCACTTTGTCCCAGCTTACACTTCCCCCTCTCCATGTCCTCACGTCCATTCTCTACGTCTGCGTCTTTATTCCTGTCCTGCCCCTAGGTTCTTCAGAATCTTTTTTTTTTTTTTTTAGATTCCGTGTATATGTGTTTTTCTCCTTCTGACTTAACTTCACTCTGTGTGACAGTCTCTAGGTCCATCCACCTCACTACAAATAACTCAATTTTGTTTCTTTTTATGGCTGAGTAATAATCCATTGTATATATGTGCCACATCTTCTTTATCCATTCATATGTCGATGGATGCTTAGGTTGCTTCAATGTCCTAGATATTGTAAATGGATCTGCAATGAACATTGTGGTACATGACTCTTTTTGAATTATGGTGTTCTCAGGGTATATGCCCAGTAGTGGGATTGCTGGGTCATATGGTAGTTCTATTTTTAGTTTATTAAGGAACCTCCATACTGTTCTCCATAGTGACTGGCTGTATCAATTTACATTCCCACCAACAGTGCAAGAGAGTTCCCTTTTCTCCACACCATCTCCAGCATTTATTGTTAGTGGATTTTTTGATGATGGCCATTCCGACTGGTGTGAGGTGATACCTCATTGTAGTTTTGATTTACACTTCTCTAATTAGTGATGTTGAGCATCCTTTCATATATTTGTGGCAATCTGTATATCTTCTTTGGAGAAATGTCTATTTAGGTCTTCTGCCCATTTTTGGATTAGGTGGTTATTTTGATATTGAGCTACATGAGCTGCTTGTACATTTTGGAGATCAAGCCTTTGTCAGTTGCTTCATGTGCAAATATTTTCAACCATTCTGAGGGTTGTCTTTTCATCTTGTTTATGGTTTCCTTTGCTGTGCAAAAGCTTTTAAGTTTCATTAGGTCCCATTTGTTTATTTTTGTTTTTATTTCCATTTCTGTAGGAGGTGGGTCAAATAGGATCTTCCTGTGATTTATGTCATAGGGTCTTCTGCCTATGTTTTCCTCTAAGAGTTTGAGGGTGTCTGGCCTTACATTTAGGTCTTTAATCCATTTTGAGTTTATTTCTGTGTATGATGTTAGGGAGTGTTCTAATTTCATTGTTTTACATGTAGCTGTCCAGTTTTCCCAGCACCACTTATTGAAGAGGCTGTCTTTTCTCCATTGTATATTCTTGCCTCCTTTATCAAAAATAAGGTGACCATATGTGTGTGGGTTTATCTCTGGGCTTTCTATCCTGTTCCATTGATCTATATTTCTGTTTTTGTGCCAGTACCATACTGTCTTGATTACTTTAGCTTTGTAGTATAGTCTGAAGTCAGGAAGCCTGATTGCTCCAGCTCCGTTTTTCTTTCTCAGGATTGCCTTGGCTATTCAGGGTCTTTTGTGTTTGTATACAAATCGTGAAATTTTTTGTTCTAGTGGTAAAAAAAATACCACTAGTACTTTGCTAGGGATGGCATTGAATCTGTAGATTGCTTTGGGTAGTAGAGTCATTTTCACAATGTTGATTCTTCCAATCCAAGAACATGGTTTATCTCTCCATCTGTTTGTATCATCTTTAATTTCTTTCATCAGTGTCTTATAGTTTTCTGCATACAGGTCTTTTGTCTCCTTAGGTAGGTTTATTCCTAGGTATTTTATTTTTTTTTGTTGCAGTGGTAAATGGGAGTGTTTCCTTAATTTCTCTTTCAGATTTTTCATCCTTAGTGTATAGGAATGCAAGAGATTTCTGTGCATTAATTTTGTATCCTGCTACTTTACCAAATTCATTGATTATCTCTAGTAGTTTTCTGGTAGCATCTTTAGGATTCTCTATGTATAGTATCATGTCATCTGCAAACAATGACAGTTTACTTCTTCTCTCCTGATTTGGATTCCTTTTATTTCTTTTTCTTCTCTGATTGCTGTGGCTAAAACTTCCAAAACTATGTTGAATAATAGTGGTGAGAGTGGGCAACCTTGTCTTGTTCCTGACCTTAGTGGAAATGGTTTCAGTTTTTCACCATTGAGGACATTGTTGGCTGTGCGTTTGTCCTATATGGCCTTTATTATGTTGAGGAAAGTTCCCTCTATGCCTACTTTCTGGAGGGTTTTTATCATAAATGGTTGTTGAATTTTTTCGAAAGCTTTCTCTGCATCTATTGAGATGATCATATGGTTTTTCTCCTTCAATTTGTTAATATGATGTATCACGTTGATTGATTTGCATATATTGAAGAATCCTTGCATTTCTGGGATAAACCCCACTTGATCATAATGTATGATCCTTTTAATATGCTGTTGAATTCTGTTTGCTAGTGTTTTGTTGAGGATTTTTGCATCCATGTTCATCAGTGATATTGACCTATAGTTTTCTTTCTTTGTGACATCTTCGTCTGGTTTTAGTATCAGAGTGATGGTGGCCTCATAGCATGAGTTTGCGAGTGTTCCTCCCTCTGCTATATTTTGGAAGAGTTTGAGAAGGGTAGGTGTTAGCTCTTTGCTAGATGTTTGATAGAATTCGCCTGTGAAGCCATTTGGTCCTGGGCTTTAGTTTGTTGGAAGATTTTTAATCACAATTTCAATTTCAGTGCTTGTGATTGGGCTGTTCATATTTTCTATTTATTCCTGGTTCAGTCTCAGAAGGTTGTGCATTTCTAAGAATTTGTCCATTTCTTCCAGGTTGTCCATTTTATTGGCATAAAGTTGCTTGTAGTAATCTCTCATGATCCTTTGTATTTCTGCAGTGTCAGTTGTTACTTCTTCTTTTTCATTTCTAATTCTATTGATTTGAGTCTTCTCCCTTTTTTTCTTGATAAGTCTGGCTAATGGTTTATCAATTTTGTTTATCTTCTCAAAGAACCATCTTTTAGTTTTATTGATCTTTGCTGTTGTTTCCTTCATTTCTTTTTCCTTTATTTCTGATCTGATCTGTATGATTTCTTTCCTTCTGCTAACTTTGGTGGGGTTTTTGTTCTTCTTTCTCTAATTCCTTTAGGTGTAAGGTTAGGTTGTTTATTTGAGATGTTTCTTGTTTTTTGAAGTAGGATTGTATTGCTATAAACTTCCCTCTTAGAACAGGTTTTTTTGCATCCCATAGGGTTTGGGTCATTGTGTTTTCACTGTCATTTGTCTCTATGTAGTTTTTGATTTCCTCTTTGATTTCTTCAGTGATGTCTTGGTTATTTAGTAGTGTATTGTTTAGCCTCCATGTGTTTGTATTTTTTACTGTTTTTTTCCTGTAGTTGATATCTAGTCCCATAGCATTGTGGTCAGAAAAGATGCTTGATATAATTTCAATTTTCTTAAATTTACCAAGGCTTGAGTTGTGACCAAAGATATGATCTATCCTGGAGGATGTTCCATGAGCACTTGAGAAGAAAGTGTATTCTGTTGTTTTTGGATGGAATGTCCTATAAATATCAATTAAGTCCATCTTGTTTAATGTGTCATTTAAAGCTTGTGTTTCCTTTTTTATATTCATTTTGGATGATCTGTCCATTGGTGAAAGTGGGGAGTTAAAGTCCCCTACTATTATTGTGCTACTGTTGATTTCCCTTTTTATGGCTGTTAGCATTTGCCTTATGTATTGATATGCTCCTTTGGTGGGTGCATAAATATTTACAGTTGTTACATCTTCTTCTTGGATTCATCCCTTGATCATTATGCAGTGTCCTTCTTTGTCTCTTGTAATAGTCTTTATTTTAAAGTCTATTTTGTCTGATATGAGAATTGCTATTCCAGCTTTCTTTTGATTTCCATTTGCATGGAATATCTATTTACGGAATGTGGGGCCAGCCTGCGGCAGCAGAGGCTGGCATGATGTTGCAACAGCCTGAGGCACGCCGTGTGTTTTCCTGGGGAAGTTTTCCCTGGATCACGTGACCCTGGCAGTGGCGGGCTGCACAGGCTCCCGGGAGGAGAGGTGTGGATAGTGACTTGTGCTTGCACACAGGCTCCTTGGCGGCTGCAGCAGTAGCCTAGTGTTTCATGCCCGCCTCTGGTGTCCGCGCTGAAAGCCACGGCTTGCGCCCATCTCTGGAGCTCGTTTAGCGAGTGCTCTGAATCCCCCCTCCTCGTGCACCCCGAGACAATGGTCTCTTTCCTCTTAGGCAGGTCCAGACTTTTTCCCGGACTCCCTCCCGGCTAGCTGTGGCATGCTAGTCCCCCCTTCATGCTGTGTTCACGCAGCCAACCCCAGTCCTCTCCCTGGGATCTGACCTCCGAAGCCCGAGCCTCAGCTTCCAGCCCCAACCCGCCCTGGCTGGTGAGCAGACAAGCATCTCGGGCTGGTGAGTGCTGGCCGGCACGGGTCCTGTGTGCAGGAATCTCTCTGCTTTGCCCTCTGTACCCGTGTTGCTGTGCTCTCCTCCATGGCTCCGAAGCCTTCCCCCTCCGCCACCCGCAGTCTCCACCCACGAAGGGGCTTCCTAGTGTGTGGAAACCTTTCCTCCTTCACAGCTCCCTCCCTGAGGTGCAGATCCTGTCCCTATTCTTTTGTCTCTGTTTTTTCTTTTTTCTTTTGCCCTACCCAGGTACGTGAGTAGTTTCTTGCCTTTTGGGAAGTTTGAGGTCTTCTGCCAGCGTTCAGTAGGTGTCCTGTAGGAGTTGTTCCACATGTAGATGTATTTCTGTTGTTTTTGTGGGGAGGAAGGTGATCTCCACGTCTTACTCCTCCACCATCTTGAAGGTGTCCTCTAAATGATTTTAAATGGACCTTTTTCTAACCCTTAGAGCTGTGTCTATTTACAAAAACAGGTGATCAATCCAGGTTATAATATCCTAAAGAATCACCAGTGGCATTGTATATAAAGATCTACAATTCCAGACTCCCAGAACAAACATCTTGAGTAGCACAAAAACTGATTTTTAAAAAATAATTTATTAGAATAATGTGTTTTTCAGACAACAGCAGATTGATCTAGACTAATGTGAAGGGTGAATAGAAATACAAAACAAGGCAAGAATTAATATTAATACACAAAAAAGTTATTTAGAAGAAACTCTAGTTATAAAGGCCTAAATCTATTAATCTTTTATATTAATAAAGTATGAATAATATATATGCATATATAGGTTTCTATATAGTTGTTACATCTTATGTTGTCTGGTACTGGATAATTACTTAGTGCAAAATTCAGATAATTGAGTATTAGCAGGTTCTAAGAAAAAACAAAACAAAACATAAACATTTGGGCCAAAAATTGACAAATAATTGTGTACTTGATTTGGAAGATTTCTTTGCTGAAGATGTATTTCACAACATATGCTCAGGTAGACTATTTTACTTTATATGTTTTAATATTGACCACTTCTGTAATTGTTACATAGGTTTTTTAAAGATTTTGAACTACATAAACCGGAAAAAGTGTTGCCTAAGCAGAAGTTACATTGTTTTTCATCTTAAGTATAGACAATGCTGTTCATTTTCTAGGATCTAGCTATTCACTGTAATTCTCAAATAATTTTATATAGTCTCTCTGGTTGATAGATACGATCTTTATTGCATATAAAAATATTCATTGTTTTTCCAACATAGACTCAAACACTAATAAATTATTTAAATATTATGATGCATACACAATTTATCATGGTCATGGTGATCCTAAGTCTACTGTGTGATACTATTTACATAGATCACTAGTAGGGAGTCTTTCAAAAGACTGTCTAGCTATTTAATGGAGTGAAGTTTAAAGCCTCCTTGGTGAGAGAACAGTTCTTATAGCTGTGAGACAACTTAAACATTTCCTAGCAGACCAATTGAAAACCTTACTAGAAAAGATAAAATATTCCCTTGGAAATGAAATGATGAATTCAGTAATTCATTGTTGTTTACTTTTTTCTGAGTGGTTAATATTCCACAATTCCTATTTTCCATATTTTGACAATTACTTACTTGGGGAATATAATAAATCAGTATCATATTTACCCAATATGAAATGCTCTAACTTTGTAACCACATGATTTTTTTTCATTATGTTACCTAATAAGAACTTTTCAAAATGCAGATATCACCAAATTTTCCTCATTAGAATCAAACTGCTTCCTAGGGGCTGGAATTTATTCTAACCCATACATTATTATCTTTCCCCTTCCCCACCTGGAGGTGATGAATACTAGAGATTCTAGGGTTGAAAATTTTGCACCATTAGTCCCTCCTTGTTCTTTTCTTTTCACAGGCTGAGTTACATACACTTTGTCCTAGTATTTGTCTTAACTCTCAGCTAGGAATACAAAAGAACCAAGACACACTTTATCCTGAGAGGAAGAGGGATTATTACATTTGTGCTGATTATGAGTGGGTGCTCTAGCTGCTGAGTGGAGGAGGGGAGCTGGGCTGCTTGGGAGGCTTCTCCTTCTGTGGTTAATAATACTAATTTAGAGAGTTCTGAGGATATCAAGCACCTTCCATGAAGTAGGTTCTAATAAAAATCATTTCCCGTCCTATTTCTCAAGTTATTTAAGTATTGCTAAACTAGATGACAGCTCCTGAATTATATGAATTACTAGATGCTTATCAGTTTATGAGTCATTTTCAAGTAATATGGTCCTTATATTTTAAGTGAAGGCTTCTAAAGGAATAGTGATTTAGGTAGAATAAATATTCCTCTTGTAAACAAGATAGACTTGATTGCAGGTCAGCAGGAGCAAAGGATATTCTGGTATTAATTGGCCCCATCATATCACACCATATAAGATTCAAGCTACTGTGACTGACTGAGGTGATGCTGAAGAAGAAAAGTGAGTTACATTCCCAAGAATTTACCAGAATTTTAGGTTCCTTCACCTCTTGTATAGTTTGAAATATTTTAGTATTTGAAGACTGCAGTACATATGTCTTCTACAAATGAAGGGTATTCCTTTAATCATTGCTTAGATCTCATTCAGTGATAAAACTGCAAATCTACAGTTAAAATGTCACCTGCCTTTGCCTTTTCATCCTGGAAAGATAAAAAATGAACCTATTTAGGATAATACTTCAGGATAATTTTTGCAATGTTGGTATATATTGGAGAATACGCTGTGGTTTTGTAAGGTGCTTAGCTAATTGTATAGTATTCAGTAAAATGCTATAATGCGTCACCCACTGTATAGTGGAGATATAGCAAATCTTCATCATTCATTTGGTGCCTAGACTGCATAATTGAAATCATTGGTGACAGTGCACTGCTTAAACTGATGATTCTAGAACTAGGAGGCAATAGTGGTTTTGCTGTTCCGTTTTATTTTTTAATTCCTTTATTTATGATGCCTGATGAATAGAAACAGGTTTTATACATAAAACATAGAATAGCCAAAGCACTTAAGCAACAGCTCTGCTCGTATATCATATTCACTAGGATCAATTTTTACTTCAAAATAACATATTTGAGGTGGCAATCAAAACTGCTTTGATCACTGGTTTGTTAAGTTACAGTTGATGTTGTATAGGTGCATTATTATAAAATCTATTTTTATTTTACCTGAATTTAGACCTTTGTTAAGCAAAACATGAAGCTCTATAATTCTGTATAACGGACTACAGCTTAATGATGAGGGTTTCATATAGCCTTTGGGGGGGAAAAATAACAGTTGTTGACCAGGGATATATAAAGGACTTCCGAGCAGTGCTGATCTTCTCCTGATGATACTGCCCAAGTTGGGGAACATAAATTTTTGTGGCAGTCATTCCAACAATTATGTAATTGTTGGAGCTCAGCAACCCAGGTTTAAAAGCTTAATTATGTTAACAAGGCACAATGTAATCAAGAGTTAATTGTACTTGTAAATGGAATGGTGGATTCAGCTCTAATTGAGTCACTGTCCCGCTTGAGTACCTGTTTTGCTCTCTGTCTCTTGCTGAATAAAATCTTAAGTCCTTAGTTTGGCATTCAGTTCACACACCTCCTCCCAACTCTCCCATACATACACACTTTTCTTCATCCCATTCCACTCTTAACAATGATTATTTTTCATTTGCTTGCCACTTTATTTTTTTCTAGTATCATGTGGTTTATTCTTTTTTTTAACTTTTTATTTTATATTGGAGTATAGTTAATTAACAATGTTGTGTTAGTTTCAGGTGTACAGCAAAGTGATTCAGTTATACATATACATGTGTCTATTTTTTTTCAAATTCTTTTCCCGTTTAGGTTGTTACATAATATTGAGCAGAGTTCCTTGTGCTATACAGTAGGTCCTTGTTGCCACCCTCTTAACTGAATGGAGCTACCCACCGGTCCATGGAGATGACCTTTTTTTTTCTAACCTTTATACTTTTACTCATATTTGCAAAAGACATCTGATAAAGGACTATTATCAAAAATATACAAAGGACTACAAAAATTCAACAATAAAAAACAAGCCAATTAAAAATGGTCCAAAAATCTTAACAAACACCTCACAAAGAAGAAAATCAGATGGCAAATAGACATATGAAAACCATGTTATCAGAAAAAACAAACATGTAAACAATGAGAACACTACAGTCGTATTAGGATAACCAACATCTGACAACACCAAATGCTGTTGAGGATGTGGAGCAACAAGAACTCCCATTCATTGTTGGTGGGAATGAAAAATGGTACAGCCACTTTGCAGACAGTTTGGTGGTTTTTTAAATTTAAATTTTATTTTATTTAACTTATTTTTTCTATCAGACTAAATATATGCTTAACATGTGATCCAGCAATTGTGCTCCTTGGTAGTGACATAAGGAAGTTGAAAAGTTATGTCCACACAAAAACCTGCACACGGATGTTTATAATAGCTTTATTTATAACTGCCAAGACTTGGAGCTACCAAGAGGTAGGTGAGTGAATAAGTAAATTGTGGTCTATCCAGAAAATAGAATATTATTTGTCACTAAAAATAAATGTGCTATCAAGCCATAACAAGACATGGAGAAACTTTAAATGCATATTACTAAGTGAAAGAAGATAATCTGAAAAGACTATGCACTGTACAATTCCAACTATATGATATTCTGGAAAAAGCAAAACTAAGGAGATAGTAAAAAAGATCTGTGGTTGCTAGGGGTTGAGAAGATAGAGTAGGGATAAATGGGTACAGAATAGAGAATTCTTAAAGCAGTGAAAATTCTCTATATGATATTATAATTATGAATAAATATCATTATACATTTTTCCAGTCCCACAGAATGTATAACACCAAGGGTGAACTATAAAGTTAACTATGGACTTGGGGTGATAATGGTGGGTCAGTGTAGGTTTATCCATTGTAACAAATATACCACTTTGATGGGGGATTTTTTTATAATGGGGAAGGCTATGCATGTTTGGAGACAGAAGGTATACAGGATATTTCTGTACCTTCCCCTTAATTTTGCTATGAACTTTAAGCTGCTCTTAAAAATAGTCAATAAAAATAGATAGATGGATAGATAGGGGCAAAATATCGAATAGGTATTTTTCAGGTTTTTTTTTTTTTTTTTTTTTTTTTTTTAACAGCCCTTAAATGCTGTCATGCTCATGCATCAGTCATAGGGAATCTTCCTTTTTCTACCTCTGGGAAGTTTTCAACCTCTGGGAAGTTTTTTCAGCTATCTAGTTTCCAATACAACCTCTATGCTGATAAATCTAAATATGTACATCTTTTGAGTTATATATATGTATCCTCTTGTGAGGTAAAATTTTCACTGGAATATTCTTGGGGAGCCTTGATTTGAGTATTTCAAATTCTCCTCCCTCTTCCCAAACTGCTTTTACTCTAGTGTTCCCTATTTTAGTGTATGGCCCTACCATTCAACTAGTAACCCAAATCAGAATCTTGGGCATCTCTCCTAACTGCTTTTTACCCCCAGCCAGGCTCCAATCATCTTATATCCAGTCAGTTGTTCCACCTATCATTTATCCCCTAAATATCCCTAGACTCCATGTTTTTATTTCCTATTTCTGTAATCATCATGCTAATACCAGCCTTAAATATTAAAATGTGCTCTTATCTCTCACCTATAATCTGCAGACACATCACTCTCCCCAAAAGATGAAGTAAAATAAAATCTGATTTTATCACTCCCTGGCTTTAAAGTGCTTCCTTCAGTGGCACTTCCATACATGTAGGATAATTACACCTCTTGGACATGGCTTCCAGGGCTTGATGTAGTCTACCCACCTCTTTAGATTCTCTATCTCCGTGCTCACTCTCACTTTTTCTACTCTAGCCAACTAAACAACTTTCAGGGTTTTGAGCTGCTATGCTTCCTTTGGCACTGAGCTTTACTCCCATTCTGTGTTTATTCTCCTCCCCAAAGTCATCTGGCCAGCTTGTGCACATCCTTTAGGTGTTTCCTGAGCCCAGAATTCATGATTTTATATCCAGAGCTGAGCATAGCATCTGGCACGTAGTAGGAGAAACATATTACATGTTTAATTCTTAGTAACTATCTATTGAATGAGATTCTTTTGACTCACAATGTCATACAAGGCTCTTATTAGACTTTTCTTTACACTTACAATTTTATATAAATATTATTTAATCAAGTACATCCTAATACATGGAATTCTTTCTGCAGTCTTCCTTGTTTGACCTTCTTGGATCTCCCCCCCAAGGATGTTGAAGGACTAATTATTTTATAAATTGTAACATTACTTTTATTGCTAATGCTAATAGTAGCATTAATCATAAAAGTAATGATGATATCATCTAATATTCATTAAACAATTATGTGCATGATTTTTGTGGTAGAATTATATTGTGTATTCTTTTACATAAATATAATGGATATTGTACAAATGTATGATAAAAAGAACTGAAGGTTTGGCCTCTAGGGAGATGCATCTGGTTATAGAAATATCAAGTTAAACTTTAATATTCATTCTATTTTGTTTTAATTTTTTACACTTATAATCAGTCCATTAAGTATTTGTACAGTCAAACAGAAAGACAAAACACAAATTAGCCAATGAGTTGAATAATACATCCTTGGTTCTAGGTAAATAGAAAATGGAAAACATCTTGTAAATAATAAGAACTTGCCATCATTAATTTAAGGGAATATGTCCCAAAAACTATGCTAAACTTCTTATATGAATTATTTTATTCAAATTTCAGGTCAGTAATGTCGACATTTAAGAACTGTATTCAAGTCTAGGTAATTTGTAAATGACGAAATTAGGAGTTGTATCTAGATCCTTTTGGTGTCAAAGCCTAATTATGCAACCACTAAACTCAAGAGATAACAGAAAATTTGTAGAGAACTGAGCAGAAATGAAGGAAAACAAACCTACCCATTACATTTTCAGAAAGCCAGATGCCCTCAATATATAAAATTATATTAATTTTTTTTCTTATAGTGGGTAATTTAAACTATAATTTCCTCAATTCTATAGTTCAACTTAAAAACTAATTTAAAAATCATATTATTTCTTCCTTTTGTAGTTTTTACTATTATAAAGTAACATTTAAAAAAAATAACATTTAATAACTTGTGTTATCAATTAGTCACTTCTGTGTTGACTTATTTATCCTGCTCTATTTAATATGGTAATTTATTCAAAATCTGACTGTGTTTTGTTTCCTCAGGAAACAAAAAAAAGTACTGTTTCTTTACATACACTTTTTTTAAATTGAAGTATAGTCGATTTACAATATTATGTTAATTTCAGGTATACAGCAAAGTGAGTTATATAATTTTTCAGATTATTTTCCATTATAGGTTATACAAAATGTTGAATATAATCCCCTATGGTATATGCTATAGAATAAATCCTTGTTGCTTATCTATTTTATGAATAGTGGTTTGTATCTGTTAATTCTATGCTCATAAATTGTCCCTCCCTCTCCCCTTTAGTAACCGTGTTTGTTTTCTATGTCTATGAGTCTGTTTCTGTTCTGTATATAGATTCATTTGTATTATTTTTTTAGAATCCATATATAAGTGATCTCATATAATATTTGTCTTTCTCTGTTTTACTTCACTAATTATAACATTCTCTAGGTCCATCCACATCCATATTGCTGCAAATAGCAATGTTTCATTATCTTTTATGGCTGAGTAACATTCCACTGTGTGTGTGTGTGTGTGTGTGTGTGTGTGTGTAGATATATATATATGTATTCTTAGGCCAGTCATCTGTTGATGGCCACTTGGGTTGTTACATTTTCTTAGGTCAGTTATCTGTTGATGGGCACTTGGGTTGTTACCATGTCTTGGCTATTGTAAACCGTGCTGCTATGAACATTGAGGTGCATGTATCTTTTTGATTAGACTCTTCGTTTTTTCTGGATATATACCCAGGAGTGGGATTGTTTGATCGTATGGTAACTCTATTTTTAGTTTTTAACAACCCCCCCATACAGTTTTCCATAATTGATACACCAATTTACATCCTCCCAACAGTGTAGCAGGGTTCCCTTTTCTCCACACCCTCTCCAGCATTAATTATTTGTAGATTTTTTGGTGATAGCCATAGTCATTCTGACCAGTGTGAGGTGATACCTCACTGTGGTTGATTTGCATTTCTCTGATAATTAACAATGTTGAACATCTTTTCATGTGCCTATTGACCATCTGTATGTCTTCTTTGGAAAAATGTCTATTTAGGTCTTCTGCCCATTTCTTGATGGGGTTTTCTTTTTGTTTGTGTTTTTGATATTGAGCTATATAATCGATTTGTACATTTTGGATATTAACCACTTGTTAGTCACATCATTTGCAAATATTTTCTCCCATTCTGAATTTTGCCATTCTTTGTGTTGATGGTTTCCTTTGCTGTGCAAAAGCTTCTAAGTTTGATTAGGTTCCATTTGTCTAATTTTGCTTTTATTTCTTTCGCATAGGGAGAATGATATAAGAAAATATTGCTACAATTTACATCTGAGAATATTTTGCCCAGAATAGAAGTGGTGAGAATGGGCATCCTTGTCTTGTTCCTGAATTTAGTGGGAAGGCTCTCAGGTTTTAACTGTTGAATATCATGTTGGCTGTGGGTTTGTTGAAAATTGTTTTTATTGTATTGAGATATGTTCCCTCTACACCCACTTGGTGAAAATTTTTATTATGAATAGATGTTGAATTTTGTCAAATGCTTTTTCTGAGTCTTTTGAGATGATCATGTGGCTTTTGTCTTTCCTTTTGTTAATGTAGTATATCACATTGATTGACTGGCATATGTTGAACCATTCTTGTGACCCTGGAATAAATCCCACTTGATCATGATGTATGATGTTTATACATATTGTTAGATTCAGTTTGCTGATATTTCGTTGAGGATTTTTGCAGCTATATTCATCAAAGATATTAGCCTGTAATCTTTTTCTGTAGAGTCTTTGTCTTGTTTTGGTATCAGGGTAATGGTGGCCTCATAGAATGAATTTGGGAATGTTCCCTCTTCTTCAATTTTTGGAATAGTTTGTGAAGGATAAGTATAAGTTCTTCTTTGTATGTTTGGTAGAATTCCCCATTGAAGCTGCCCAGTCCTAGACTTTTGTTTGCAGGGAGTTTTGGTTTATTATTATTATTATTATTATTACAGATTCAATTACACTTCTAGTGATGAGTCTGTTCAAATTATCTGTTTCTTCTTGACTCAGTTTTGGGAGGCTGTATGTTTCTAGAGACTTGTCAGTTTCTTCTAGGTTGTCTAATTTGTTGGCATATAACTTTTCATAGTATTCTCTTATGATTGTTTGTGTTTCTGTGGTATCAGTTGTTATTTCTCCTCTTTCATTTCTAATTTTATTTATTTGGGTCCTCTCTCTTTTCTTCTTGGTGAGTCTGGCTAGAGGTTTATTGATTTTGTTTATCTTTAAAAAAGAAACAGCTCTTGGTTTTATTGATCTTTTCTTTCTTTTCTTTCTTTTTTTTTTTTTGATTTCTATTTCCTCTCTGATCTTTTTTATTTCCTTTCTGCTGCTGACTCTGGGTTTTTTTCTTTTTCTAATTCTTTTAGGTGGTTGGTTAGGTTGTTTATTTGAAATTTTTCTTATTTCTTGAAAAAGGCCTGTGTTGCTGTGAACTTCCCTCTTAGAACTGCTTTTGCTGTATCCAATAGATTTTGTGAGGTTGTGTCCATTTTCATTTGTCTCAAGGTATTTACTGATTTCTTCTTTGATTTCATCATTGATCCATTGATTTTTATTTTTTTTTTAGTAGGTTATTGTTTAGTCTCCATGTGTTTGTTCTTTTCCCATTTTTTCTGTGGTTGATTTCTAGTCTCATACCATTGTGGTCAGAAAAGATGCTTGAAATAATTTCTATCCTCTTAAATTTGTTGAGGCTTGTACTTCTTAATTTGTAAGGACACAAAACACAATAACATGAGAACAACTGCAGAATGATCTATGCATGAAGCTTCCTCTCAGCAAATAGTTTTAAAATTTCACATTTCATACGTCACTGATATTTAGCAAGTGGGTATTATATTAGGGCATAATGGACTTCTTATTGGTCAGGTGACTGTTATGTACCTATAGCTATTACACACACTGTTCTGGTCTGTATATATTTAGAATATCAACTCTTCATATAATACATAACAAATAGCTCCATAGATGTATTTTCACTACAGTTGACCCTTGAACAACACAGGTGTTAGGTGCACTGATCCTCCCCCAAGTTGAAAATCCATGTATAGTTTATAGTGGACCCTCTGTGTCCTTGGATCCGTATCCTATGTCTTTGTTTTTGATCCAGCCAACCATGGATCATGTGGTATTGTACCACTGTATTTATCAAAAAACTCCACGTGTAAGTGGGCCTGCTCAGTTCATGGGTCAACTGTATTTAAAAGTATAAATCAGCCAAAATAGACATCCAATTTTCAGTTTACGTTTATTGAGTGACAGTCTACACCAGGCACTATGATAAATGTTTTTGTTCACTAATTATGTAACTCTTCACAGCAATTCCATGAGGTAGCAACTATAGTTAACCCTTTTAAGGGGCACCAGAGATTAAATTAACTTCACAGAATTACATAGATAATAACCAGGGAGTTGAGACTCCAGTCCTCCACTATTTGATACCAAAGCCTCTTAAAAAATCTGAAATGCATTCTTGTCTCTTTTTAAAGTAAAATACAGTTAGTCTAATTCAGAATATTGTTAATTGTTCTTGATTCATGGAAGGTAATTTTTCAACTGTTTAATGGTGGTTGATATAAATCATTGAAAGTAATTCTATACTACTTCTCTGATCTAGAATCCAAAATAGTTACTATTTTTTTCTACATGAATATATTGAAACCAGAATATAGCTATTATTTTGTGAGTTAGGGAAATGAAGAAATCATTGAAGGAAAAGTAGAAACTTGCAGTTCAGTTAACTACTTGATTTTGCTTGTGTACAAGTGTGTATTTTAAAGTGAAATATATATATTTATATTTTGCTTCTTGGACCTAATTATGAAAAATTTAAGGATATCAGACATATAAATTAGAATACATACTCTCTGAATGTGATGATGGCATAATCTTGATATTAATTTCAGGAATAAATATAATTCCAATGAGATTTGTTAAAAAATGAATTCAAGAATCCAACTGAAAAAAGTAAAAAAAAAAGAGAATACATGGGACTTTTTTTTAAAAAAAAAGAATAAGATTGGTGAACATATACTCTCAGACATCAAACACATTATCAAATTACAATAAAAACAACAAGGTGGTAAGATCTGAAGAGTGGATGCTCATTGGAGCAGAAAAGAATGTCCAGGGTAGTTGTCATTTGTGGTGCATGATAAATTGGGCATCTCAAATCAATGAGAGAGCTTTATTTAACAAAAAATCATGATTTTCTGTCACATATTAAATTCCAGGTAAATTATACATATGATTATACACTTTTATAAATGAATGTAATAGCACATTGGAAATATTTATCTGATCATTATGGAAAAATAACTTTCTAATCACAAAAGCAAAAGTAGTTTATGCCCATTCAGAATATAGACGTTGACAGGAGAAAATTGCTTCCATCCTAACAACGAGGAAAAGACACAGAATTTAAATCTATAGTCTGGGGAATTCCCTGGCAGTCCAGTAGTTAGGACTCACTGCAGGGGCCCGGGTTTGATCCCTAGTCTCGGAATTAAGATCCCACAAGCCTCGCTGCACAGCCACAAAACAACAACAAAACACATACTCTGATAAAGCCCATCAAGGAGCTGAGTCACAAGATAACCAGGAGCATTTGAAAAGATGGCAGGCCTCTCAGAGAAAGGACAGGACACAAGAAAAATGTGTCTTTTGGAGAGCACAGAAGAAGAGGAGGCAGTCATACAAGGCAGTAAGACATCACTGCTGGGAAGAGGTGTGAAAGTACACTTTAATAAAAGCTATTAATGTGCATGAGGTTCTGTGGGAAAACAGCAAAAAGCTCAGGAAATTAGAGAGGATTCACAGAGTATATGACATTTTTAAAGGTCAGGACTCAGTTGCAGAGAACAGAAGCTACTCTGGCTAGTTTAAACACCAAGAACTTTATTTACTGTGTACTTAGGTCACATACTAAATCTTTAGGAGAGCTGAGGAAACAAGTTAAGGTGGGCTTTTAGGAACGGCTCCAAAGCCACACTCCAGTCCTCACCTACTGAGGAACTGCGTCTTCTCTTATGATCATGAATCTGCCTGATCAATCTGAAAGTTTCAGCAATATCTGGAGCTAGAACCAAGTCACCACTCTGCAGTCAAGAAGCAGACAGGAATTGACTGTTATCGCAGCCTGCATTGGAGCAATTACATGCATACCATCATCCTCACCAGCGGATCAAATGCCCCATACCTGTGATATCCATGAAGCCAATGACTGTACATGGCAACTGCTGCTAGTATTTCCCCAGGAAACTCCACCCAGACCTTATTTGCCAGTGAAGACAACGGCAGAAATAAATTCCCTGTCTCCCTTCTTTTTTTTTTTTTAAAATATGTTTATTTATTTATTTTTGGCTGTGTTGGGTCTTCGTTTCTGTGCGAGGGCTTTCTCCAGTTGCGGCGAGCGGGGGCCACTCTTCATCGCGGTGCGCGGGCCTCTCACTATCGCAGCCTCTCTTGTCGCGGAGCACAGGCTCCAGACGTGCAGACTCAGTAGTTGTGGCACACGGGCCTAGTTGCTCGGCGGCATGTGGGATCTTCCCAGACCAGGGCTCGAAGCCGTGTCCCCTTCGTTGGCAGGTGGATTCTCAACCACTGCGCCACCAGGGAAGCCCTGTCTCCCTTCTGACTTCCACATTTAGAGCGCATATGGCTGATCTCTTCAGCCAACCCAGGCTGCAAAAGTCTGGAAAATGTAGTTTTTACCTTCCCAGTCTCTGTGGAGGAGGCTTTTCCATTAGAAGGAGGTTGGGATGGATGGTTAGTACCATTTCACCATAGACAGTATCATCATGTAGGCACTGGGCCTTAAAGAACAAATAGGAATGTGCCAGGAGGGGAAACTGGGAGGAGATTTTAGACAGAGGAAACAATGTTTGCAACAGTAAAGAAAGAAAATAAATGAAAACAAATTGGAATTATTTTTGAGAAGCCTGAATTGATTGGGTGACTGGAAAATGTTTGGGTGAGTGGGGGAATGGAAAGATTTTGAGTATAGTAATTGGGTTTTGCTTTAGGGGAAACACTTTTAAAATTAAAAAAGAGCTGAATCCTGCTTTTAAAAAAATACAGTTGAGATATTAAAGATCAAAGAAGTTTTAATGGTTTTTTAATGTTCCTACAGGGATCTTGATGTACTCATATATATTGTAGCTTCCCAGCATGAAATCCAGGTTTTAGTGTAGAAAGAATGCTCAGCATATCTTTGTGCCAGGCCTGAATGTCATAATGACCAAGATATAATTTAAAAAACAACAACAACAAAAGCCTAAAAACTCAATATAGACACTTGGTAGTTAATATGTACTTTTAGCTCTCTGTATTAAGTGAACTCAGGAAAGAGAATCATAAACCAATTGGGAAAATTCCTTAGGAAAACATATTGGGAATTATTGAGTTAAACACATTCTCATATTTTACTGAAAAATGCTCAGATTTTATAAACTAATGTGCAATTTGAATCTTCATATGGTGATATATTATGCATTGTTTTTCACAATTATTTGACAAATGAAGTATATTTTCCTATAGCACTTTGGAGAGCTAGTGTTTCCTGAAACAGATTTTGGATATACTGACTTAAAGTCATTGAATTTCTCAATTATTTTCGGACTCCTTGGGAAATAATATGGTTTAAAAATTTGAGTTAAGTCATCATTTAGTTTATCTTTGGCTATTTGTGTTCATTTTTAATGTGCTTCCCTTGAGTATTTACAAAACTAGGCAGTTCTTAATTTAACTTGGCAGCTGGTAGGGAAAGATAGCATGCACAATTAAATTTATAGATTATTTTTAAAACATCTTTTATACATTTTCTTTACACTTCCTTACATAACAAACATCTTCTAAGAAATGGTAATCATTTGTAAAGTGGGCAGTATCTATTCTCCTTTCTTACGCTTCCCTACTAGGATTTAGAAAAAATAAGTGCTGTACATGGCTGAAAGCTAGGAAATGGGATAAATGAAACAAAAGTTTTCAAAATTCTATAGGTGGAATTTGATCCTAGTTATTTCAGATGATCAAGAATGCTGATTTAAAAATATGAAAAGAGGTAAAGTTGATATTTTAACAGATGTCACAACAGAAACTGCTAAAGATAAACTGGACAAAGTTAAATAAGGAAGACTTTATTCAAGGTTACTGCAGTAGGGTGGAGAGGCCAGAACTCAGTCTGAGACAACTCTACTTAAAATGTAGGACTGCAGAGTTTTTAAAAGCTAGGTTGGGATATCATAGGACATCGCTTTTTGATAATTGGCTTTGCTCAGAAGAAAAGTAAACTCTCTCTTATTTTCATGACAGGAGGTAATTTTACAACTTGGAGCAAGTCATTCTGCCAAAGTTAGGCTCCCAATCTTCCCACAGAAACTGGGAGGTAGGAGTTCTTATGTTTCTTGATGATTACATTTTAAAGAAAGGGCTCCCAGGTCCTTGAGAAAGACATGTCTGGGTTGTAAAACTTGCAAGAAATCTTAAAAAAACGATTTACATCTAGAGGTGCACTGAAAGGTTTTACAATTAAATGTTTTCTAAAGTAAATTTTCTAAGAAAAGGGAGGTCAGGGGTCTAGAGTCAGGAAGAAGACTGTCTAAAGTTTAGTCAAGCTGAGAGGAAGATTAAGGCTGTCTTGGGCACAAAATATTACCAGAGTTGTTGAGCGTGAAATTTTCTGGACACCTTCACAGTATTAAGTTTGAAATGTATGCATTGCCAGATAAGTTGAAAAACATATCTTCTCAGGAACTGGACTAAACTAATATTTTTACTATCTCTCTGTTTTCAATTTGACAGTTCATTGAAAAGCAGACCAAGACAGGACACACTTTTATGCTTCTCCTTTGAAATTGCTCTCTAAAACAATTAAAGTTGTAAGAACCATCATAATCCTAAAATTCCCAATGCAAATAAAAAAATAGCTACACTATTACTTCAGACTTTTATATTTAAAGTTATATAATAATGTGTTCACAGTAGAAAATATATAAAATGACCTTTTCTCTCCTATATTATTTACTGTAGTTTCCCAACTCCCCATGCCAAATTAGCCAGTAGTTACAAATGAGATCACATTTTATGACTCTTTACCTCTCTTTTATTGGTACTCTCCATACTATGTACTTTTGGAAAAGTTCAGCATTGTCTCAGATGTGCTCATGTACAAGTCTGGTCAGCCATCTTATCAGCTTTTTTACACAACTTCTGCCATTGATTATACTTTCACCTCAGCTGGATTTTACTGCACATTCCAGGCTATTCAACATCTGCTGCGTACCCCTACTATTACACCCAGGCAGTGTGGTCTTAGCCAGGGCTTGATAATAATGTACTAATACTCTCAAGGTGATATTTCTAATGAACTGGGGTTTGTGATTCTTGTTCTTCTTTTTGCATAAAATTATTTTTAGAAGATTATGAACCTTTTGTGGCATGTGCTTTTATGTGTTCCAGAGTTGTGAGTAAAAATTTTATCCATATTTGTTAGTGGTTCTTCTCATTAGGACCCACAGAAAAGTCCATGATGGAATGCACATTATATTGACTGCACTTCTCAGCATTTCTCTTCTCTGTCTATCCTTGAGGCTTTCTGAGTGTGTTATGCTTGTCACATCTGGCTCTCTCTTCTTTTGGGATGAGTTCATTCCGAGAGTCCCATTTAGATGCTCATGCACACAGATTTCTGACTAAAAAACCCATACATTTTCTTGACCATACTCAGACATGTCTGATTTCTAGTTGAGGTTTCATCTGGGTTCTGTAATACTTTATTTATGATGGTATAGATATCTTTTGCTTGCTTGCTCTTTCTCTTTCTGTCTTAAATTCCATTAATTCACTGTGTAAAATTGTGGTTCTCCAGATGTACTCATTTTAAATAGGTATATAAGTTTTAGTTTTACTTTAAATAAATATTGCATACAATTTTCAGAAATATTTAGAACATTGATGTATTGTACAACTAACAAGAAAGGCAGGGCCATGTATTGTTCACCTGCATTTGCCAATTGCTATTTTGCTATTTCTTTCAACAAAGTGTCTATCTTGTGTCAGTCTAGTAATTTGGCTACACTAGTGAACCAAATGAACTAAAATTCTTGTTTCCATTAAGGAAAGAAAATTATGTATCTATATCTGTATATACACACACACACATATATATATACACATATATGTATATATGTTTCCATATGAAAAAACTAAGAAAAGATTAAGAATCTATCTTCCATACATATGTCAGTTACTTTCTGTTGCTTCTTTTGGGCTTATTGTTTTCATAATTTTTTTATGAATACAATAAAATTTTGCATTTCCTTATAATTAACTTTGACAGCATCTTCACTCTAAATGTGGGCTCCTTTAACAGAAACTGTCAATCTTTGGAGGAAAAATATAAAATTGTTCTATTTTTCCTAAATAAAAATCCATGGTAAGGAGGCAACACAGTGAAAAAGATTTCAGATCCAAGAATCCTGGCTTACTTTATTAAATTTTGTCATTTAGTAATCATGGACCAACTGCTTGATTACTGTGAATGTTTCCTCATCTGTAAAATGCAGCCAGTAATAACGTCTTCAAAGGTTTGTTGCAAGAATCAAAGAGCACCATAATTATGAGCTTGGCTGATGTTGTGCCTGGGACTTGTGAGCACTTATGGTGTTGACTATGTTCCCTTGTTACTCTCTCAAATTTAGACTATTTGCAAATCAAGTTTGTGTCAAAAAAACCTAAGAAAACTGGTAAAATTAAATAAAAATGGCCTTATCAGAATCCTCTCCTCTTCAATCCCTCTCATATTTAAATTTTGAATAAAATGCTTATCACACTCTGTCTTGGGTCATAGTTGTTATCTACATATCTCATGTCTCCTGTTAGAGTATGAAGTCCTTGATGATCATAAATATATCAGGATTATCTCTGTGTTCCAAAGAATGCCGTTGGAAAGAGTTTTTGTTCAAAGTACATTCTTAACAAGTAATTTTTATGTTTTTAATTTGTGGGTATAGCCCTCTAAATTCACATAGTTTTCCCTCAATAATATATTTTTAAAACAATAAAAGTATGTATTATTTTAATAGCTTATTAGGAAGAATAATATTTACCTTTAAAAATTCCCAAGATTTGTTTTCCTCAGTTTAACTTTTAATTGTCAGTATTCCAAACACATGCAAACATAAATCTAATTTCTTTTTGTATCCCCATGCGTCTCTTAAATATATTGCTTCTGTTGTAAGGAACAACCAAGAAAAATGATGTTGTATTACTATGCATGACAGAGCAACAGAGCACCATTGGGTCCAATTCACTCAATTTCTACATGTTCTTTATGAGCTTCCACACATAGAAGCAGGGGGTTTATATGCTCAGAAAGAGTTATGTATCCCAACCATGTAAATTCTCTATTCTTTTTAAGTGGAACACAGGCTTTGCCACATACAGCCTCATCAACCATGTGTCTCAGGGGTAAATAAACTACTAAGGATGTCTAGTTGGCAAGATTTTCACTTTAATAAGTAATAGCACTCAAAGGGAAGAGATTCTAAAAAGTTTCCAAATATGCCAGATGCATATTAGAACAGTTAGGAGAAATCATAAGCAGTGACTCCCTTAAGCCTCATTGTACTTCAGCTTAGCCAAACCAGAAAAATTTCTCTGAAAAATAGGCAGGTAGAGAAAGCAATGGATTTCAGGAGCTTTGGACTCCATTCTTGATCCTTCTTTTGACTTAAAAGGTCATTTCTGCACGTTCTTTAATGATTCTGTGCCCTTTTTATTCCTTCCAGAAAGGCAGGATTGAGAATTGGATATCTTCCACTAAGTGGACAAGAGAACAGTGGTGAGGGAAGTAGGTTTTAGTTTCTTATGTAAAAAGTCACTGACTCATAATAGTATGAATGGTATGTAAATTTAGATCTCTTGGACTGTCATCTAAAGGAGTGAGGAAAACAGGACTTTGAACACAAGAGTCTGAAAATACATTAGGAAAGGTATTGAAACTGTGTAACGCAGATTGGGACTTGAACCCATGCACCGGGACTTGAACCCAGCCAAAACCCAGTTTGGGACTTGAACCCACCGTCTTTTAACTGAGATCACACACCTGGTCTCAGGACTTAATGAAGCTCAGGTTCTTGATGTCTCATCAGGGAAAGAATTCAATGAGAGACAAAGTGATAGGTAAGAAGTGGGTTTATTTAGAGAGAAACATTCTCCACAGAGTGTGGGCCATCTCAGAAGGCAAGAGTGACACCAGGGTTGTCAGTTCTTATGGGGGTGGGTAATTTCATAGGATAGTCAGTGGGAGGAGTAGTCCAGCTATTTGGGGGAAGGGGTAGGGATTTCCAGGAATTGGGTCACCACCTACTTTTAGACCCTTATGGTCTGCCTTGGAACTGTCACGGCACCTGTGAGCGTGTCATTTAGCTTGCTGATGTTTACAATGAGTGTATACTGAGGCTCAAGGTCTAGTGGAAGTTGACTCATCTGCCATCTTGGACCTATTTGGTTCTAATCAGTTTATGTCATGTCCTCGGGCTATGTCATTCTTTTAAAGGTTGTGCCCTGCTCCCTTCCCTCCTGTTTCAGTATGATTACTAAAATTGGCATAGTTTATTGACTTAAAGTTTCTATTATTATTTTCATTCCTTCATTTATAGATTGCCCATACCCATCCAATCTTCTAACAATAGCAGCAACAAAAGGTGTTAGGAGAATTAATAACAACAAAAAAAGAGAATTGAGAAAAAATTTTAAATTTGTTGATTATATCATGACATTTTGCCAGAGTTGAACATTATAACAGGGTATAAGAAAGAAAGAATAAAGTATATGTTTTCTTGTTGACAGGAAAACTGGGAACTGGGGTGCACTGACAATGATATCAGTTTGTGTTCTTTAATTATTACTATTTATGAGTAGTAATAATTAGGTCTCATTATTACTGCAGTTTTGCAAGTGAGGAATTAGAGGCTATTTTCTGTTAAAAGAAATTTTTAAAGTTACATACAAATTATTTTTATATCTAGAATTTCGTTCTCTTGACAGAACAGTCCAAGTTGTTCTTAACTTTATATAATAGAAATTTTTTTAATCATTGAGTATATAAAGACACAGCTCTAAGTGAGCAGTTATTATTTAGAAAAAATATATATATAAACTGCCAGGGATATTACTGAAAAACTGCATTTACTTAGGTTTTCAGTTTTCTGAATGCTAAACAACACACTTTAATTATGTTAAAAGAAATTATACAAGCTTATGCATAGAAAAATATTTCTAATATTAAATTACAGGAGTATTTTATTATTGTTGTTTTATTCTTTATAGGGAGAACATTGAGAACATAAAAAAAGGCATCTACTGTAATTTTGCCAAAAGATATATTATTAAAATATGTGTTTACTTTTTGTCTAGATGTAAAAATTGAGAGTCCAAGATAAAAATCAGAGAAGCTGGTTCTGGGGAAGTTAAGATTACATGACCTCATCTTATGTCTTTAGACCATCTAATTCCACATTTTCTAAAATGTGCTACAGGAAACCCAATTTAGCAGAAGGATAAAAGGGGTTATCGGTTAAGAAACATTCCAAGATAAATAAGCTTGGAAATTCTGAGTCAAATTAAATAGCTTTATTTACTTCATGGTGATCAGATCTTTAGTTGTGATAGCAGATGCTTAAATTATCAGGAGGTAATTGTGGTGTGAAGTATTTTCCAAGATGATTTGATCCTACAACATGTATCATGGAGCAACTTTTGGGAATCTACTTTGGAAAGTAAAGATCTAATTTAAAGCTGTGGTAGAACATAGGGAACCTAGAAATTTAGCCACATATTCATTATGATTTTTCCCTAAATGCTAAATTACAATAAAGTCATGGTTGTGGCCCAAATATGAATGCTCTGTATTGTTAATTAAGTTGTGTTCCAGATCCTTTAGTTACCAGATAAATATTATGCTTTTTAAAATACAAAGAAATGTGCTAGTTTTGTAATCTCACCAGTTTTTATTCCCTTAAGAGCCAAGATTATGGGGTTGCCAGGCCATCAGACTTTTAAATTTTTCAAAAACTTTTTAGATCTTTGTGTTCAGGCACTCTTTATCAACCATCTGATTGAGACAAAAGAATTCTGAGTCATAAGGAAGAGATAATTTTGTCTTGAGAAACTGTACAGATAGGATTATCTCTTCCATATAAGCACCAGAATTCTTTTGCTTTGTAACATAGTACAAACAAACCCAAAATGGTAGCTTACAAAAATAAACATTTATTTCTTCCTCATCTTTCTGGTTAGCTATACAGGGTGAGTTTTCTGCAGCTCTTTCTGTGTGTGTATGTTTCCTATTCCAGGAGCCGGACTGAAAACAAAGCCTCCAACTACTGCATGCATCTCTTGCTTTGTTGAGACATACATTACTACTGCTCAGATGCAGTGGTTAAAGCCAATTGCATGGCTAAGCCTGTATCAGTGGATAGAGAGGTGCATTGCTTCTCCAGGGAAAATTGCAATGGGGAGAGGTCTTTAAAACTCTTGTAGGGGGCTTCGCTGGTGGCACAGTGGTTGAGAGTCTGCCTGCCAATGCAGGGGACACGGGTTCGAGCCCTGGTCTGGGAAGATACCACATGCCGCGGAGCAACTAGGCTCGTGAGCCACAAATACTGAGCCTGCGCGTCTGGAGCCTGTGCTCCGCAACAAGAGAGGCCGTGATAGTGAGAGGCCCGCGCACCACGATGAAGAGTGACCCCCGCTTGCCACAACTAGAGAAAGCCCTCGCACAGAAACGAAGACCCAACACAGCCATAAATAAAACAAAAAACAAAAAAACTCTTGTAGGAAGACAATTTTTTTTTTTTTACAAATAAGCTATTAATTTTGATGTAGTAATATTTTTCATAGGAAAGAGCAGGGTTTGTTGTTTTGTGTCATGTTCAAGAAGATTTTCACAACCCCTTACTTATACATACGTATTATCTTTTTTTTCTGTAATGTATTTCTAGCTAATTATACTAAATGCTTCAGTCAGGTATGAATTGATTTTTAGATTCAGTACATCAATTTTATTCCAAGTGTACTATTGGGATATGTGATACCACTAGTTATCTTGCACATTCTTTTCACACAAATTTGAAATGCCAACTTTTCTTATATTCTAAATCCAAATTTTGTACTTTTAAATTTTACATTAGCATAGTTGTTTAATACTTAGTAATACTAGACAATTGGTCACTAACCTTTTTCCTGTATATATTCATGCAGCATTTTGTATTTACTTTTTGTATTTTCTATATTTTCCCATAATATTCATGAATCTTTTGCACATTCTTTTCTCCTAATACATTTTAGAATAATCTGATTGCTATCACTAAAATATCTGGATAGGTCTTTGATTACAACTGCAGTAAAATTGCAGAATAATTTCAAGAGAAATGATGTTTTATTCATCTCACTATTTCTTGGAATATTTTCCCAGTTACAGAGAATGAGCAAAAGAGCAAAGTATTACAATAGGGCTGGCATATTATAGACAATATTTTGAAACAATAGGTGATTAATAATATCTCGGGCCTTATGATGACCATGGCAATGTGTTGCTCCAATCTCCTAGTGGGGAGCATAATTTACTCACCCCACCTGCACACCTCTGAGTCCATTGTTGCCTTCACACTGTGGACACACATTCCCCAGGCAGCTCACAGGCCGTGACTGAACATGACAGAGGTATTAAGCAGGCTCATTACAGCAAGATGTGAACTCCTCCAATAGCTAACTCTGGGAAGAAAACTCATTGCATTAGCCAAAAATTTCTTGAAACTTGGTTTCTGCAGTCTGAAAATTTTTTCTATTCGCTCCTCTTTCTTCTCTTTTTCCTTCTGTAGGTGTCAGACTTGCCTCATGGTTTGAAAGCTCTCTCCTGCTCCCATCTCCAACAAATTTCTTCCACATGTAATCATGTCTTAAAATCTACTTTTAATAACTCAGACTTGTATAGAGTGGAGACCTAACAAAATTCATTCATTTTTAAGTCTGTGGCTATTATTGTCTCTAAGCAGTCTGAAAGAGCCTTCTGAATGTTTATAAGGTTATGTTTGAATAGGCATTTGGTTCTTTGAACGTTAATTTAAATCCAATCTAATAGTCACAATGTGTACATTTTGTTCATAAAGACTAGAAAGCAGTTCAGTTTCCACTCTGTCTATCCCTCTTTTGCTTTCCACATGACATTCTATCTTAGATACATACAAAGGCGTGTCTTTTAGTGTTTGGATTTCAAAAATTATCGCCTTCTGGGTTTGACACTGTTGCCTCCAAAGCCAGAAGCAGGAAGATGAGCAACATTTAACTACTACTTAAGTAGTGTAGGTAAAAATCGTCAAGTATTTTATAATTAATATGTATTTCAGGTTATCAAAGTTATGATAATTAAAACATACAGAAAGTATTTGCACTTAAGGATTTATCCTTCTGCCAAACATTCAGGTTGCCCATTTTTAAAGCGATACTGATATATCATGTTTGTAATAAAGATTAATGGAAAGTAATTTTTGACAGAAAATATCTTTTGATGACATGTGATATCTGTGTACATAGATATGTTCACACTTGAATAAGTATATGTTCAAGCTTAAAATCATTCACTGTGAGCCATGATTAACATTAATGTCTCAAATAACTGAAGTAATTTTTAAGGTTCTCTCCCTGTACAAATAGAGAAGCAAGTTTTAAAAATATCATACCAGATGTCCTTCTGTTGTTCTATTTTCTGCTGGAATTTTATGAGAATGTCCCTGTCTGTGCTTTGCTAATCAACATAGCTAACTAACTTTGTAACAAATGCTCCTGTGAAGGCATCATTTACCCTGACTGTGTTGTAGTTGAACTAATGACTTGGTGGATAGATTTGTCCAGGACCTTCTGCTAGGATTAATGTGATCTGTCTTTCTTGGACAAAAGAAGGAACAAAGAAACAAAAAGGAAAAAGCAAAAAGCAGAAAGATTAGAGGAAATGGTGATCAGTATTTATATTATTGGAAATTTCAGCTATTCTTATTAGAACTGATCTGAATACTTACCACTTATATTATGAATCATATGATAAATTTCAATGATCTTTTATTTCCATGGTTTTATAATAATTTATTTGATTCATCCAAAATAAGTATATGAGATATTAAGTTTTATTTGGAGTGATCATCTTTGCATTTGGCAAAGACAATAAATATAAAATTATGGAAAGAATTAAAACATCACCTAAATTATTTGTACCAAAGTTATGAAAGAGGATAACAATATTTTAATATAAAAAACTAAGGAGATTAAGAATTTAAGTAGAGAAAAATTTAGACTCGAGAAATCACAAGTCAGAATTGTAATAAAATATAGTTAGCTATTGAAACCATGAAGTAAAAATACTATTATACCTTATTTCCTAGAAAAAATGGAAATTGGCATTATTTCTATTTCCAGGTATCAGTTAATTGTGTTAAGTCATAGTCTTTATTATGTTAGTACTGTTGAATTTTAGAACAATGATAAACTATTCTATTTGAGATAATTAGAAAGATTTGAACAAAATTATTTTTATTTTATTTTGAATAAATGAGATGGGGAAAATATTCTTATGTAATTGTTTCTGCTACTTAACTGATTCGATTTTTACTGGGAAATTGAATAAAGTAAGGAAAACAGAAGATGATGTTTTAATGAATATGTTTTTTACTTTTAATTTTGGTAGTATGGAAGAAATTATAACAATAAAACTATTGAACCTAGAACATGGGTACTATCATAGGTGTTTTCATTTTGTTTTCTGACTAAATACACTAAAATTAAGCTTTACCAAAAGATTGTAAACTACGTGAGTTACTTTGGGGTAATGCTCTAATCTACGTTTTTCACTAAAGTATGTGGCAGTTTCTAAGTCAGCTCTGACATTATAATAAAATACCATGAACTGTGTGGCTTAAACAACACACATCTATTTCTCACAGTTCTGGAGGCTGGAGGTCCAAAGTTCTAGCCAGTTTGGCTCCTGGTGAGGACTCTCTTCCTGGCTTGGAGATGGTGTGGCATTTTCACTGTCTTCATCTGGTGAAGAGATAGAACTCTAGTGTCTCTTCCTCTTCTTAAAAAGATAGTGATTCCCTTGAGTGGGCCCTACCCTCATGGTCTCATCTAAACCTGATTATCTCCCAAAGGCTCCATCTCCAAATACCATCACCTTGAGAGGGAAGCCTTCAATGTATGAATTTGGGAGGACACAGTTCAGTCCATAGCAGTCAGTTTTTCAAATAGTCAATCTTCTGAAACTAATTTTGTGCTTGCATGCTTGAGCATATTAAAGAGAACAAACAAACAACATTTTTCATAATACTTTCTTTAGAAAGAATAAAAAGCTTCTGAGGCTTTGCCCATTTTTTTCTTTCTTTTTCTCTTTTTCTAGATGTCCAATTGGTGATAGGTTTTGGAGAAAAGTAGAATATACAGACCAGAGGACTTAGCAAGGTAAGGAAACAGCTGTGTTTTTCTTATTTGTATATGTGTCTTAAAATTAGTTTTAAGTATGCCCTTCTAGCAGTTGGAAAAATACCACGCAGTAGCAAAGGCTAGAAACGACAGACAATGGTGCATTTTGGGTTGCTTTTGTGCTACCTTGAATTTATTTTTTATTAACTGGTGCAATGCTGCACGGGAGGGGAGGGGTATTGTCTAACTGTGTAGGTTTCAGGTGTGCAGTAGCATTTGTATCTTTTATCTAGCCTCTGCCCTTTGTTTAGTGTTTTAGTAGCTTAAGTTATAATAAAATTAAGCTTTGGATCTCTGTTCCATTCAACTTTCAAATAAATATTTCTGAAGTTACATTGATATTCTTCAGTATATTATTGAAATGCCTAAGGGTACCTGTCCATCGAATGCCAGTTCAGGCCTGCATCTCTACTGAGCTGTAAGACAGGATGGAACAGTGCGGGCTTAGCTGTTTGGTTAATCAGTAAAATGTGGAGTGGTGAACTCTGAAATGGTCTGAATCAGATCTTAAAAAATATACAGTGACTGGACAATCTAAATTAATTCATTCAGATTGTAGGTACACAGCTGTCACATGGAAAGTCTTGACGCTGATTTTATCGTGTTTTTCAGTGCTTGGTATAGGATAATAAACAGGGGCTCTTTAAAGTTTGCCTGTGTATGAGTGTTTGGTTTGGGAACGTATGTGCCACTTTATGTTTATAGTAAAATATTAGAAGGAATTTGTTGATTCAAAGATGATGATAATCTTGAAGGATTTGTACTTATGTTACTGACTAATTTCACTTAGCATAATGTCCTCAAGATTCATCCACTTAAATGAAGTATCTAATGTAGTCAAACTCATAGAAATGGAAAGTAGAATGGTGGTTGCCTAGGGCTGAGGGGAGACGGAACTGAGGGGCTATAATTCAATTTGTACAGAGCCTCAGTCAAGCAAAACGAAAAGGTTCTAGAGATCTGCTGTTCAACACAGTGCTTATAGTTGACAATTCTGTACTGTACACTTAAAAATTTGTTAAGAGGATAGACCTATTGGTATGTATCTTTTACCACAATAAAAAAATAAACATAAGTAAAGAAGAACAGTGCCGCTGCCCTAGTAAACAGGACTGCAAACCAAGGAAATTTAAAGCACATAGTTTATTGTCACGTTTCACTTGTTTTACAAACTAAAGCAGCTGTCTAGCTTCTAAAAACCCATTTCTGTTTTGATAACTAACATGTAATTATGAAGATAAAAATATTTATGCACATAAACATAATATGGTAATCATATCATAAACTAATATAATTTACATATGATGACATTTAAAGAAGGCATTTAAATAAGAGGAATATAACTATAACAAATAAAGATATACACACCTAAGTGAGATCTAAGACACTTGCTTTTCATAAAAAAAAAGGGAATTGTCCATGTCAGGAAAATGAGGTTGTCAGGAAGCCTCTGTAGGTTAGTTAGACTGGGTAATTTGAATGCAAGCAGTATCTACATATATTTTCAGATTACCACAATCCTACACAACAAATACATGGACACACAAACACATTGTGTACACCGCCTGTACCATTCACTCAAAGTCAATATGTGTGGCTTGAGTCAAACGAATAAGGCAAGATTTGGTTGAGTCATCAGGTCTTGCACTGTGGACAAAAATCTGCCTTTTAAAAGAGTTTGGGTGGTCACATTTTAGCAGTTGCTAAAGAATTTTCTTTATTAACGACTCATTTCAAGGAACAAGTTCTTCATTTTGTATTCAATTCCCGTATCACTATTATGACCCTGAAAGTGTCAGCATTCTCATTCTTCCTCTTGTCCTGCTGAAGGTAGAGAATACTGAAGTTGTAACTGCTGTGTTGGAAATACCATAAAGGCAGTATATAGTAAACTCAGCATAACTTATTGGTGATATTGCATTTCTCTAATTTTAAAAATTGTCTAAATAAAATAAAAATATGTATATTTATTAATTTTATACAGCGGGCACACTTCTTTTATTATCCTATGTACATTTCTTCACATTTCAACTTTTGAAATAAAAAAATTAACATCCTCATCTTGAGGAATTCTATTTCAATGTCATCTTGGTAGACAGTGAAAAGTTCAAACTCAGGAGTCTGGGTTTAAATCCTTTCTCATTTACTATGTCAGTTATCAATTGTCGTGTAACAATTCACTCCAGTACTTAAAACAGAAAAAAACATGTATTATCTCAGTTTTTCTGTGGATCAGGAATTTGGAAACAGTTTAGCTGGATGTTTTTGGCTCAAGATATCTCAGAAGGCAGTAGTTAGCAATACTGACCAGCGCTGCGGTTATTTTTAGGCTTCTCTGGATTGGGGAAAGTATCTGCTTCCGAGGTCTCGCACATGGCCCTTTCCACAGGGCTGCCTCATGACATGGCAGCTGATTTTCCCAAGAGTAAATAATCCAAAGAGAGAAGGGGGCTTGCAAAACAGAAAATACAGCTATATAACCTAGTCTCTGGAATGACATCCAACTACTTCTGCCATGAATTTTTTGTTATTGACATCGTTAGAAGAAAGTCAGCAAATCTAACCCAAACTGAAGGAGAGGGATTACAGAAGGGGGTGAATATTAAGAGGGAGGGATCACTGAAGTTATTTTAGAATGTCCTTACCACATTTAGCTTGTGTCACGTTTCTTTGCATGTAGAATTAGACTAATAATTCTAGTCTTACAGTGAATGAATTGACCTTAGTAAAACCTATAGCACACAGTGAGCTCTCAATAAATATCAGCTGTGATAATTATGATGGCATCTATTGCCTGAGTGTCTCCTACCTTTTGTCCTAATTTCTCTGGCTAACTTCAGGCTTTCTCTGCTCCCATCAACTCTTCTTTTAGGCTACTGGATTATTCTTATTTAAACAGAACATTTATTGTTTACTTCTACACTGTACACTCTACAATGAGAGTCTCTCTCACTAAGTTTAAACCCTACCTTTCACTACCCTTTACAATCCAGTCCTGTATTTCCCAGGTACCCAAACAGACTCATGGTATTATTGCACAAGACTCCTGGTTTTCCTTGAAACATATTTTCCTTTGCCCCTTCCCATAGCTTTTATTTTCTACATGAATCTGTAATGCAAAGCTCCCTTACTAATAGAACTTTCTCAGCACTATGGATACAGTGTTGAACAAATTACTCCTTTCCATATGGAACTTCTGATTTAATGAAAAAACAGAGAAATGAGGGAGGATTATAGCATAGTAGCATACCATTAGGTTATAGACATTGTTGCTATGGAAAAAAACATATTAATATATCCTAACCTATGTTAAGAATTAAGATATCCTGAAAGAAGTTACAGTTACTATTAGATCTAAAAGAGAAGAAGAGATAACCAGAATAAAAGATCTAGGAACTGACAGATTGGGGAGAAATGAATGAAAAGTCCAAAGCATATAAAAATATTATATTATTCCTAATTGTTTCATTTGAATAGCTTGTAATAAACCAATGGGATTATTACTCGCCTATAAAGTAGCGATACTCTCCCTAATTCTCTTCCATATCCTCCATACCTAAATCCAGGCACAATAGAGAATCTATGGTAAGAGCTTAATAAAATCACTCAATTGATTAATTTAGTACTAATGAGAGATTCTACTTCAGGCTATGCTCATATTCCATGTGACCTGACTTTTAATCAATGATGAAAAACATGATTAAGTTATTAATGTGAATTAAACACTATAGCTTTCAACATCTCTATTTTATGGCTATATCTATAATAGTTAACGTAAAATATTATAACTTCCAAGTTATACAAACCTACACAAGCCTAAACCATTTTAAAGTGCTAGTCCTATGCAATTCCCATTTACTCTGGTCTGCTGTTTTTAGATAATGGCATTGGAGTCAGACTGGGCTCAATTTAGAAGTAGATACATACATACATACATACATACATACATACATACATACATACGTACATAGAGTAGGAAATTATATATATGTGTATATATATGATATAGGAGCTATATATCCTACTGTATATCATATATATGAATATTTAATTGAGGTATACTTGGCATATATTATTCTAACTTCAGTTATAGAACAAATGATATTTGTATACATTGTAAAATGGTCACTACGATAAGTTTAGTTAACATCCATCACCATACATAGTTACAAATTTCTTTTTGTGATGAGAACTTATAAGATCTACTCTCATAGCAACTTTCAAATATGCAATACAGTGCTATTAACTATAGTTACAATGCTATATATTACATCCTCAGGACTAACGTTTTATAACTGGAAGTTTTATACCTTTTGACTCCCTTCACCCATTTTGGCCAACCCCCATCTCCCACCTCTTGCAACTACCAATCACTTCTCTGAATCTCTGTAAACTCATTTTCTTTTCTTTTTTTTGATTTTTGTTCTTTATATTTCATGTATAAGTGAGATCATACAGTATTTGTCCTTCTCTGCCTGCCTTATTTCACTAGCATAATGCCCTCGAGAGCCATTCATGTTGTTGCAAATGGCAATATTTCCTTCTTTTTATGACTGAATAATATTCATGTGTGTGTGTGTGTGTGTGTATTCATTCATCCACTGATGGGCACTTAGGTTGTTTCCACATCTTGGCTATTGTAAATAATGCTGCAATGAAATGGGCGTACATATATCTTTTTGACTTAGTGTTTTTGTATTGTTTGAATAAATACCCAGAAGTGGAATTGTTGGATCATATGGTAGTTCTATTTTTAATTTTTTGAGAAAATTCCATGTTGTTTTCATAGTGGCTGCACCAACTTATATTCCCACCAACAGGGTACCAGCATTCCCTTTTTTCTACATCCTTGTCAATACTTGTTATTTATTGTCTTTTTGATAATAGCCATTCTAACACGTGTGAGGTGACATCTCATTGTTGTTTTGATTTGCATTTCCCTCATGATTAGTGATGCTGCACTTCTTTTCATGTGCCTGTTGGTCATCTGTATATCTTCTTTTGAAAAATTTCTATTCAAATCCTCTGCCCATTTTTCAATTAGATTTTTTTTTCTTTTTGTTATTGGATAGTGTGAGTTCTTTGTATATTTTATACATTAACCCCTTATCAGATAAATGATTTGCAAATATTTTCTCCCATTTGGTAGGTTGCCTTTTCATTTGGTGATAGTTTCCTTTGCCGTACAGAAGGTTTTAGTTTAACGTAGTCCTCCCACTTGTCTATTTTTGATTTTGTTGCCTTTACATACATATCTTTTTTTTCTTTACATAAATATCTTAAGTTATTTAACCTCTCAGTCTGCATATCTTCATATATAAAATGGAAGTTAATTTAATATTTACTTTATGAGGTTTGGTAGTTAGGTGACATAATGCATTTAGTTAGCACTGAGCCAGGCATGTAATAGGGCATATTTATTATTATTAATTATTATTCATTACATATTGAATAAAATTTCTCTGGCTTATAATACATAATTTAGTGAGTATTCATAGTGTTTATGGAATTCTGACTTAATATCCAGTTCTCTTATCTCAGAGTGATGCTGAATTCATTCATTCATTCATTCATTTATTCATTAACATGATGGAGCATCCACCGTGTTCTGGGTTCCTGTTGGGTGTTAGTGAAGCAAAGATGAATAACAAATATTCCCTGTCCAGTAGTTGCTTATGTGCTAAGAGGCAGGGCAGATATTTAGAGTTTGGCAAATGTAATGGAACTACTGTCGTGGTATAATAATAAAAAAAACAAAAAATTGACCAACTTTTCTTCAGGAAGAAAAAGGCAAGGAAGTTTCCCAGAGTAAAAAATGTTTGACCTGCGTCTCAAGTAATTAACAGGAATTTGCCATGAGAACATACAGTGAATTCCATTCAAATAGAGGAACAATGTACAAAGAATAACCAGGTGGCCCGGTGATTATAGAAATGCAAATATTTTGGTATGGATAAATACTGAATTCAGGCATTATTTCTTGGTTTGGAAAATATTTACATGTTATTTCTATTACTGTAGAAAAGCACATAGCATAATTCTTCTTGTAAGTGTGCCTGCTCAGTCAAGGTCTACTCCTGTTTCCATTCCAGTTCTTAGTATCTTTAAGGCAACATACAAATTCAACACAGGTAAAAAATGATACCTTGTAAAAGGCAAGTTAATGAAACTCTGGATGGATTTCCATGACAACAGTTTCTCCTCTTTCCGTGTTTATAACGTGCAATTGGACAGGATGGGGGATGGGTGGTGGCCAGATAGGGAAAACATCTTTTTCTTTTCCTATTGTATAATAGGCATGAATGGAAGTAGGCAAATTATTTACTAAATAAACAACAGTTCTGGTGAACAACAGCCACTCTAAAATGTGGTATCATTTACCCTTAGGATAGGGTCAGAGGGAAATTATCTGCTGTGTCTGAAGATGATCTGAAACACTGTCTGCTAAAGCACACATCTAGGGCCAACTCTATTTACTACTCTAGGAGTAAGTACAGAGTAAAATTTACCCTGAAAAAATATATACATATAGCAGAACTTAAATGGAGGAAAGAGTGATGTCAAATTTAAACTGCTAAACACAGCTGAAGCAAGAAATTATTGTCTTTTGAAATAAGGACAACTGTCTTTGTAAAAACATAAAATAATTCCTGCTTGTCTGATTGTAAAATACTATATCATATTCACATAAGAGATATTTTACTGCTAGTGTAGACGTAACGGTGATGTATAACTGTCTGCTTCCTCCACACCCCTAAAAAGAAGCAGAGGAGAATCTTCTGCATGTCAGAGATAACTACTCTTATCTCTACACTGTAATCAATGTAGCTCAGGAGAGGAACAACATTAAACACATTTAGAAATAGCATAAACACTTTATGACTTATGAACTAGAGAAGTATAAGCAGTACATTTTTGTATACCTGAAATAAAATTGAGCATTCAGTATGTTCTTGTAATATAAATTAAAGCAATTAATGTTATTTAAAATTAAGCTGTAAGCACGATAGAGCTGACAGGTAGTTATTTATTATTAGATTTAACCTCAATTTATATAACAAATTATTTAATGTCAAACAGCAAAATATCTCAGCACTGAGATAAACAGTACTGAGTTTGCATCTTTCTCCTTCTCTATTATAATAATCACATTTGATTTTTGTGCATTTATAAAACAATTTCATTTTGAACTCTAATTTTATGAAAAAGCTACAACAATCTATTCTTGAATAATATGCATTTTAAGTTCACCTACACAGGTGCAACTTTGGAATACACCTTAAGCTACTGAATCAATGTTAAAAAACAACACAGTCATTTATAAGATGTATTTTAGATAATATCACTTTGGAAATACTAATTTTAGTAATTACAAAAAAGGCATAAAAAGTTAGGCCTCTATGACATCCGTTAAGATTTATAATTCATGGTGTAGAATACTCTGTTTTACAGAAGTAAAATTAAATATCTAGGTATGGAAATTTATTATTTATTTTTCTTAACTTAGTTCTGTAGTATCCATACTATAAGACAAAAGAGTCTTAGTACATATAAGTGAGCCTGTATAAAAAAATAAATATAAGTCAGACACTACTTGAGTTACGAACCGTCTGGAGATGTCTAACAGATAATAATAACTGATTGAGTATTGTCTTTTATTTCTCCACAACTTGCTCTCAGTGTTACTCCAGATAACACTTGAGCCAGCCCTATGCAATAGGGCTACCTGAAGGTCAGTCCTTGGGTCTGTGATCCAAATTCTCTTCTTACTGTGTATTTCTGCTCAGATCTACCTTTTCACTGAAAAGTACAGGTATTTAATTCAAGGATTTATCCTCTTCAACTCTTAGTAAAATTATGTAGGAAATTCACCTTTGCCTCTGTCCATTTTCATTCATTTACAAATCAAATTTGAACCCTTAGTATAACTGATAAATAGCTGGATAGAGTTAGAAATAGAGCTCTATGAATGTACATGAAAAAAATATGGCTCAAATTTTAGAAATAGGAATAAAAAATGAGAGCTCTAAGGCTGATAGAAGGCAGCAACCACTTAAGTCAACTGGAGATTCTAAATGGAAATTCTGGAAACATTCAAACTATCTCATCACCACCTCTTTTGTATTTAACTAAACATATTCTTAAAATTCAGAGTTTTAGTTATGCTTAAAATAATTGTATTTATTTCACATTTGATGTTATTGTAAATGGTATTTTTATTTCGATTTCTGATATTTCATCAGTAACATATAGAAATAGAATTGAATTCTTATATTGTTCCTGTATCTTGCAAACTTGCAGAGTGTCCTTACTTGTTCTAGTTGCTTTTCATAGATTTCATAGGATTTTCTACATAGACAGTCATGCCATCTGTGAGTTTTTCTTTTATACTTTCCAATTTAGGTGACTTTTACTTCTTTTTCTTGCCTACTGTGTTGTGCAGAACCTCTAGAATGATGTTGAGTAGAATAGGGAGAATAAACATCCTTGTTTTCTTCTCAATTTTATATGAAAAAACATTGTCTTTCACCATTAATTATCACTGTGACTGTAGGTATGCCATGGATGAGGTTTAGGAAATCCCCTTCTATTTATAGTTTAGTGAGAGTTTGTTATTTTTTAATCAGAAATGGATATCAGATCTTTTCTAATACTATTTCTGTATCTGTTGAGATGACCATTTGTTTTACCTTTTCAGTTTGCTAATATGTTGAATAACATTGATTGATTTTAAATGTTAAAACATACTTACATTCCAGTTAAGAATTTTTGCATCCATATTTCTGAGGGATATCAGTCTATGAGTTTTCCTTTCTTTGAGTATATCTGTGTCTGGTTTTGGTACTATGGTAAGGCTGACCTAAAGAATTAGTTGGGGATTATGAAAACTCTCTTTACTCACAGATAAGAGAAAATAAACTCTTAATTTTCAAGAAGAGTTTGTATAGAATCATATCTTTCTTAAATTTTTGGAATAATTCACTAATAAAGTCATTATTATTATCTGGTGTTTTCTTTTTGGGAAGATTTTGGTAGTTGTAAGGCTACTCAAATTATTTCTTCTTGAGCTTTGGTAGTTTGAGACTTTTAAGGAATAGCTTTATCAACATTATTTATATAGTTAAGATATCAAATTTGCCAGTTAAATCATTCATAACATTTTTTATTATTCTGTAATATTGGTAGAGTGTCTTGATGTCATCTTTCTTGTTCCTGTTAATGGTACTTTGTTTTTTCTGTTTTTATTTCCAATCAGCTTGAGTAAAGGTACATCAATTTATTGATCTAAGAGCCATCTTTTTGTCTCATTGATTATTCTCTATTTTTCTTTTTTCTATTCATTAATTTCCACTCAGATAATTATTGTTTGATTTTAATTGCTTTCTTTGTATTTCTGGGGTCTTCTTCCAATTTTTTTTTAAAGATAGAAACTGAGGTCATGGATTTTAGACCTTCTTTTATAATACAGTGCTATCAGTTTCCTACTTAGTACTGCTTTAGTTACATCCCACACATTTTGATGTGCTTAGTTTCCTTTTTCATTCAGTTTAAAATACTTTCTACCTTCCATTTATATATCTTCTTTGTCCCACTGGTTATCTAGAAGTGTATCATTTACTTTGCAATTATTTGGGAATTTCTAGCTTATCTTTATGTTATTGATTTCTAATTTAATTCCATTGTGTACAATGAGTATCCTTTGCATATGTGTATCTTTTTATATTTATTGTGACCTTTTTATGGACTAAAATATGATCTATCTTGGTAAGTCATTTGTGTTCACATAAAAAATAATATACATTGCTATTGTTGAGTATTCTATAATTATCAGTTAAACAAATTGTTTGATAATGTTGCTCAAGGTTTTATGTTCTTAGTATTTTCTTTTTTCTCTAGCAATTATTTAGGGAGGGATGTTGAGATCTCATTATAATTATGGATTTGTTTAATTCTCTTTGCATTTCTATCAGTTTATCTTCTTAAATATTTGTATCATGAATCTTAAAGCTCTTTTATTAAATACATTAACATTAAGGATTCTTATATCCTCTTTAGGAATTGACCCCTTTATGAAATTACGCTCTCTGTGAAGGACCCTTTTCTTGCCCTTTTGCAAGGTTGCATCCTATATCTCCTTCAGGTCATAGTTTGTATGCCATTTCCTGAAAGAGATTTTAAATTATCACCCAACTCAAAACTAGCCTCTGTTCCACATTATTCTCTCTCTCTCTTAATTTTTTTTGTTTTAGTGATAATTATGAATTTTCAAATACATATTTTAATTTATATTTGTGACTGTATTTTAACTGTTTTCTCCACCATAAACTACAAAGAGTAGAGATTCTTCTCTTCACATCATTGTGGCTGGCACATAGCGCATGGCACTCAGAAATATTTGAATAAGCAAATGAATGAATGATCTATTCTCTGTGACTTTATTCTTTGCTTTCATTCTCTCTGTGTTAAAAAAAAAAAATTACTTTTACCCTTCATCTCTGCCTGCTCTTTCTTCTAAATACACCTAAATTCCACTGTTCCATGAATCTGTCTCTCCATCACCTCAGCTTCTAAATCTCCAAATCTCTATTCCCATATAACTTTGAAATATACTCATTTATAAAATTGTTTAGTCTTTATCCTAAGATATAAGCACTTTACAAAGGGAAGATGGGACCATCCTAGCCTTTCTAGTGTTTGCATCTAGAAACGGACAAATTTTTTTACTAGAATAATTATCACTATTTAATATGTACCTGTGAGTACAGGCTCTGGTATTTACTCTGAAAGATATGTATAATTTTTATACTGATACCTATAATTTACTTTAAAATATGTCAGCAAACAGTGTAATATATGGTGTATGTTTTACTGTTTAAACTATAATCTAGGTACTGCAAGCATTCTCATTAAGAATGCACATTCCAGGGGTGGTTGGCTATTCTCCTAATAAGAAATTCCAGTCTCAATACTACTAATTAGTATTCTGAATGTCAGAATTATCATTTTTTTCTTTTTTGTGTAAGACAGTAGTTGAAGTTTACTGACACGATAAATTTTAAAACAGATCTTTTAAAATCCAATATGATAAAGTAGTAGATTTGTGTCATGTATTTTAGGGTTATGCCCCAATCTACATCAACTGAGTATATGATTTCAGCAAAGTATGGAGACTAAACCACTAGGTTTTAGGAATGGTAGCCAAGTCTTGACCTGGCGTTCAGTTATGGGATTAGATTTCAGTTTGATGCTGAAGATAGGGGAACAGAATTCTGCCTCTGGAATGTTGTTGTGTTTGATGTCAGAGAACAATAGTATGTCTCAAACTGCAAATAACATACTATGCCAAGGATATTTTACACTACAAGGAAATTTTTCTTCTCCTTGCTGAAGACATGATAGCTTTGGAAAGTTTTTGGAAATATTTTTATACTCATATTAAAATGTAAAAAAATTTGTAAGTTATGACTAAGGCAAAGTAGTTCATAAATCATTTCTAGCTTTTTAATGCTACTTTTGCCTGAAACTGAAAGTCCATGATAAGAAAAGCACAAATGTTTTCTTTAAATATGTTAAGTATTATTATTAAGGAGAAAAGGTCCTATCAGAGGTGACAAATATATATTCAAATGCTATGAAAACTATCTAAATAAAGTTAATTTTATAAGAAAATCTATAAAGGAATTTGTTTCTTTTTATGCAAGGTTAAATACTACTTACAGTTTCACTTTTAGAACATTTTTGAAAAATGTTTTCTGATGCATAACTTTATACTGGCCACTTTAGCAGTGTGGCCAAACTTTCTTGTGAAGATGTATCTCTTCCTCTCATGCTGCAGAAACACTTCCCTTTGTTACAGGGCTGTGCATACTTGCTGTTTTCTGAACTGTACATGAACTTCCCTCCCTTTTTCTCCTCAATGAATTACTCTTCTTTCATCTATTTCCTAAATCATGGATGGTTTTCAGTTTGCTTCTTATTCCACTTCCCATTGACCATCACAGCCAATAGTTTAGATTTTCTGTCTCTTGACCCCATTCTGGTATATTTTTTTTCCAATTATCATGTATGTTTGAAATTTCTGTATTTTCAATACCTTCATATATGTCTTATATTCACAATTTAATTGCAAACTGTTAAGCTCTTTTGTCCTTGACACAGTGTCTAGCAGTGTATCTTAAGCGTAAAAAACACTAAGTAGGTAACTATCTGTTGATTATGATAACCAGGTAGTATCTTAAAAATAGCATTTTAAAGACTCCCTGTGCTAATAATTGGTATATCAGGTTATTGTCTATTTCATTGTCATCCAAAATTGTTTGTAGTTTACTTTATTCTCTGCATTCCTCTCTGTAATTCTAACATTTCATTTTGAAAAACTATCAAAAAATAATTTGAGAAGTTGTAGTAACTTTTATTGGAACTGACTTTTTTTAATTTATTTTTTTTTATACAGCAGGCTCTTATTAGTTATCTATTTTATATCTGTTAGTGAATATATGTCAATCCCAATTTCCCAATTCATCCCACCACCACAACCCCCCCTCCCCCCGCTTTCCCCTTTGATGTCCATATGTTTGTTCTCTACATCTGTATCTCTACTTCTGCCTTGGAAACCGGTTCGTCTCTAACATTTTTCTAGATTCCACATATATGCGTTAATATACGATATTTGTTTTTCTCTTTCTGACTTACTTCACTCTGTATGTCAGTCTCTAGGTCCACCCATGTCTCTACAAATGACCCAATTTCATTCCTTATTAAGGCTGAGTAATATTGTATATATGTACCACATCTTCTTTATCCATTCATCTGTCGATGGGCATTTAGGTTGCTTCCATGACCTGGCTATTGTAAACAGTGCTGCAGTGAACATTGGGGTGCATGTGTCTTTTTGAATTATGGTTTTCTCTGGGTATATGCCCAGGAGTGGGATTGCTGGGTCACATGGTAGTTCTATTTTTACTTTTTAAAGGAACCTGCATACTGTTCTCCATAGTGGCTGTATCAATTTACATTCCCACCAACAGTGCAAGAGGGTTCCCTTTAATCCACACCCTCTCCAGCATTTGTTGTTTGTAGATTTTCTGATGATGCCCATTCTAACTGGCATGAGGTGATACCTCATAGTAGTTTTGATTTGCATTTCTCTAATAATTAGTGATGTTGAGCAGCTTTTCATGTGCTTCTTGGCCATCTGTATATCTTTTTTGGAGAAATGTCTACTTAGGTCTTCTGCCCATTTTTTGATTGGGTTGTTTTTTGTTTAATATTGAGCTGCATGAGTTGTTTATATATTTTGGAGGTTAATCCTTTGTCCATTGATTCATTTGTAAATATTTTCTCCCATTCTGAGGGTTGTCTTTTCATCTTGTTTACAGTTTCCTTTGCTGTGCAAAAGCTTTTAAGTTTCATTAGGTTCCATTTGTTTATTTTTGTTTTAAATCCCATTACTCTAGGAGGTGGGTCAAAAAGATCTTGCTGTGATTTATGTCAAAGAGTGTTCTTCCTATGTTTTCCTCTAAGAGTTTTATAGTGTCTGGTCTTGCATTTAGGTCTTTAATCCATTTTGAGTTTATTTTTGTGTATGGTGTTAAGGAGTGTTCTAATTTCATTCTTTTACATGTAGCTGTCCAGTTTCCCCAGCACCACTTATTGAAGAGCCTGTGTTTTCGCCATTGTATGTTCTTTCCTCCTTTGTCGTAAATTAGGTGACCATATGGGTGTGGGTTTATCTCTGGGCTTCTTATCCTATACCATTGATCTATATTTCTGTTTTTGTGCCAGTACTATGCTGTCTTGATGACTGTAGCTTTGTAGTATAGTTTGAAGTCAGGGAGCCTGATTCCTCCAGCTCCATTTTTCTTTCTCAAGATTGCTTTGGCTATTCAGGGTCTTTTGTGTCTCCATACAAATTTTAAGATTTTTTGTTCTAGTTCTGTAAAAAATGCCATTGGTAATTTGACAGGGATTGCATGGAATCTGTAGATTGCTTTGGGTAGTATAGTCATTTTCACAATATTGATTCTTCCAATCCACGAACCTGGTATATCTCTCCATCTGTTTGTATTATCTTTGTTTTCTTTCATCGATGTCTTGTAGTTTTCTGCATACAGGTCTTTTGTCTTCCTAGGTAGGTTTATTCCTAGGTATTTTATTCTTTTTGTTGCAGTGGTGAATGGGATTGTTTCCTTAATTTCTCTTTCTGATCTTTCGTATTTCGTTTATAGGAATGCAAGATATTTCTGTGTATTAATTTTGTGTCCTGCAACTTTACCAAATTTATTGATAAGTTCTAGTAGTTTTCTGCTGGCATCTTTAGGATTTTCTATGTATAGAATCATGTCATCTGCAAACAGTGACAGTTTTACTTCTTCTCTTCCAATTCTTATTCCTCTTATTTCTTTTTCTTCTCCGATTGCCGTGGCTAGGACTTCCAAAACTACGTTGAATAATAGTGGCGAGAGAGGACATCCTTGTCTTGTTCCTGATCTTTGAGGAAATGCTTTCAGTTTTTCACCATTGAAAATGATGTTTGCTGTGGGTTTGTCATATATCGCCTTTATTATGTTGAGGTAGGTTCCCTCTGTGCCCACTTTCTGGAGAGTTTTTATCATAAATGGGTGTTGAATTTTGTCAGAAGCTTTTTCTGCATCTACTGAGATGATCATATGGCTTTTATTCTTCAGTTTGTTAATATGGTGTATCACATTGATTGATTTGCGTATATTGAAGAATCCTTGCATCCCTGGGATAAATTCCACTTGATCATGGTGTATGATCCTTTTAATGTGCTGTTGGATTCTGTTTGCTAGTATTTTGTTGAGGATTTTTGCATCTATATTCATCAGTGATATTGGTCTGTAATTTTCTTTTTTGTGGTATCTTTGTCTGGTTTTGGTATCAGTGTGATGGTGGCCTCATAGAATGAGGTTGAGAATGTTCCTTCCTCTCCAGTTTTTTGGAAGAGTTTGAGAAGGATGGGTGTTAGCTCTTCTCTAAATGTTTGATAGAATTCACCTGTGAAGCCATCTGGTCCTGGGCTTTTGTTTTTTGGAAGATTTTAAATTACAGTTTCAATTTCATTACTTGTGACTCGTCTGTTCATATTTTCTATTTCTTCCTGGTTCAGTCTTGGAAGATTATACCTTTCTAAGAATTTGTCCATTTCTTCCAGGTTGTCCATTTTATTGGCATAGAGTTGTTTATCAGCTGTTAACCTTATGGGAGTTCCCTTGCAAATTATTTGTAGTTTTTCCCTTTTTGCTTTTAATAATTTTTCTTTGTCTTTAATTTTTGTCAATTTGATTACAGTGGTCTCAGCATGTTTCTCCTTGGGTTTATCCTGCCTGGGACTCTGTGATTCCTGGACTTGGGTGGCTATTTCCTTTCCCACATTAGGGAAATTTTCAATGATAATATCTTCAAATATTTTTTTGGGTCCTTTCTCTCTATCTTCTCCTCTGGGACCCCTATAATGCGACTGTAGGTGCGTTTAATGTTGTCCCAGAGGTCTCTTAGGCTGTCTTCATTTCTTTTCATTCTTTTTTCTTTATTCTGTTCCACAGCAGTGAATTCCACCATTCTGTCTTCCAGGTCACTTATCTGTTCTTCTGCCTGAGTTATTCTGCTATTGATTCCTTCTAGTGTATTTTTCATTTCAGTTATTGTATTGTTCATCTCTGTTTGTTCTTTAATTCTTCTAGGTCTTTATTAAATAGTTCTTGCATCTTCTGAATCTTTGCCTCCCTTCTTTTTCCGAGGTCCTGGATCATCTTCATTATCATTATTCTGAATTCTTTTTCTGGAAGGTACCCTATCTCCACTTCATTTAGTTGTTTTTCTGGGGTTTTATCTTGTTCCTTCATCTGGTACTTAGTCCTCTGCCTTTTCATTTTGTCTGTCTTTCTGTGAATGTGGACTTCATTCCACAAGCTGCAGGATTGTAGTTCTTCTTGCTTCTGCTGTCTGCCCTCTGGTGGATGAGGCTATCTAATAGGCTTGTGCAAGCTTCCTGATGGGAGGGACTGGTGGTGGGTAGAGCTGGTTGTTGCTCTGGTGGGCAAAGATCAGAAAACTTTAATCCACTTGTCTGCTGATGGGTGAGGCTGAGTTCCCTCCCTGTTGGTTGTTTGGCCTGAGGCGACCCAGCACTGGAGCCTACCGGCTGTTTGGTGGGGCTAATGGCAGACTCTGGGAGGGCTCACATCAAGGAGTATGTCCCAGAACTTCTGCTGCCAGTGTCCTTTTCCCCACAGTGAGCCACAGCCACCCCCTGACTCTTCAGGAGATCTTCCAGTACTAGCAAGTAGGTCTGGTCTGGTTCAGTCTCCTATGGGGTCACTGCTCCTTCCCCCTGGGTCCTGATGTGCACACTACTTTTTGTGTGCCCTCCAAGAGTGGAGTCTCTGTTTCCCCCAGTCCTATCAAAGTCCTGCAGTCAAATGCCGCTAGCCTTCAAAGTCTGATTCTCTGGGAATTCTTCCTCCCACTGCCAGACCCCCAGGTTGGGAAGCCTGATGTGGGGCTCAGAACCTTCACTCCAGTGGGTGGACTTCTGTGGTATGATTGTTCTCAAGTTTGTCAGTCACTCACCCAGTGGTTATTGGATTTGATTTTATTGTGATTGTGCCCCTCCTACTGTCTCATTGTGGCTTCTCCTGTGTCTTTGGATGTGGAGTATATTTTTGGTGAGTTCCAGTGTCTTCCTGTTGATGATTGTTCAGCAGTTAGCTGTGATTCCAGTGCTCTTGCTAGAGGGAGTGAGCACATGTCCTTCTACTCCGCCATCTTGAACCAATCTCCTGTAAATCGGAACTGATTTTTTAATAGGAAATCATATCCAGAGCAAGATGGCCCTGGGCTAATAATGGACAGATGTGTCTATTCTCCCAAATAATATTTTGTAAACAGATGGAAATTTCAGAAAACAGTCACATCTCATAGAATATGAAATTTAAAACAGGTTAGTCTAAATATAGTACTATAAGGTAAATGGAGAAACAAATACCCTCATACTTTTCATCATATCTTTCAACTATTAGTTAATTCAGAAATATTATTAAATATCTACTATGTGCCAGACATTGTTCTTAGTGCCTGGGATTTGGGATATATCATCAACAGGAACCCTTGCCCTAGATTCATATTCTACGTCAAGGATAAACAACAGACAACTGTATGTGAATATAATATTAATGAGTGATAATTGCCTTGACTAAAGTTAAAGGTAGGTAAAGCAATAGGAAATAGAAAGTCACAATGGTGGGGAGTGAGAGACTACTGTAGAGAAGAGGGTCAGGGAAGGCTTCTCTGAGAAAGCAATATTTGAGTATACGCATGATTGAAATGAGGGAGACACATAAAGAAATCTAAAGGAAAAACCTTCCCCCAGGCAGGGGTAGGAGGAAGTGCAAATTTCCGGGGAGGGACTGAGCTTGGAGCTATCCTGTGTCAAGAAAGCTAAGAAGGCAGATGTGGTTAGAGTTGATACTTTGCAAGGCCATCTAACTTAGAAAGGGGTAAGGATTATTTCCTGAATGGGGTAAGAAGCCCGTGGATGATTTTGAGCAGGGGAATGACAGATACCTGGTTTTGAGGCCTCTTTACTTTCTTCTCCCCTTGGGGAGTCTTCACTGCCTGCTCAGTGCAGGGATAGTCAGAGGGAGAGGCAGATGGCTTTGAGCAGGCTGTGCTCACCTCACAGTGCCTGGTTGATTCATACATGTCGTCTTACAGTCTAAGTGAATATTTGACTGGTTGCAAGAAACTACCTATGGCAGTTAGTTCCCGTTTTGTTCAAATATGTTAATTGATTTATCAATATCTCTCTGAAATTAGAGAATCACTTAAATATGAGATGCTGGGATAATGAGTAGAGGTCTCTTTGTTTAAAAGAGGAGTGAGGAATAGTTCCGAGCTTTGATTTGTGAAGTTCCCAAAACATTTGACGCAGATACCCATGATGATGGAGGCAAAGTTAAATGGAACAGGCGGAGGTATTTCTTCCTCTCTTCTAATGAACAGGACCCCCTTGGGCTAACTGAGGATTTACAAAGTCCTCAGGGCCCCAGTAACGTTTCTCCTCCCTGGACCTGCCTGATATAAAGCTATGCAGTTTTCAATCTTTTATTAATCATTATATGTTACGTAAGGTAAACATATTTTTTATGGAGTCTCACATTTCTGTTGCATATTGCTTTTTGATAGCCACCTCAGGTGGACTTCAATAAATCATCTCTATTTTTTTGACATGTACTTTCTCAGAGTTCAGTGTGTATGCAGTTAAGTAAGATGAAATATTCTACTTTCTATTACAACCTATCCTTGGGTGGTTTGTTTTATGACTGCAATGAAATGATGTTGTTACAGAAGTGATTATGGAGAGTCATATGTTTTAGAATGCTGAAAGGTGGGGCCTTATTTTAAGGACATTTTTATGACCCAGGGAACTAAAGGTGCTGAAATGTTAGGAATAAATATTGTATAAATAGCATACATTTGGATTCATTCAGTGTTTTAAAAATCTGCCATCATAGTTTATTCCATGTAAGAAGACATGTAGATCCAGACTCTGTTGCTGGGCCTGGTCCTCATCACCAACATTCCTAAGTCCATAGCCTGAGAAGTAAGTATTTCATTCCCTAGACACCCCCACTCCCATGAAAACTCACACATGCTTTGCCCAGTTCCCTCAGGACGTTGTTCTCTGAACAGGGCAGAAAAGTCAGCACTCCCAATATGTTGACTATCTCTTCATCTAAAATGCACTTTAATTTCTTAATGAATTCAGTATAGGTAGAGTCAGGGAGGCTGACTGGGTAAGCCAGAATTATTTTTTTGTTTAAAAGCATCTTAGCATGACTGTACAAATTACTGCTTTTTAAAATGCTTTATGTATTCTACATGAGCCTCATTTCCTTCTATGTAACTCTTAACATATACTGTGATGCTTTGAGTGTGGACAGAGACAATGAAGACAGAAATAGGAAGTAGCAGTTTGTGTATATTTGATCTTGAAAATAGTCTGTAGGAGGGAAGTGGGTAGAAATAAGAAGAATAGTAAGGAGTTAACTGCAGTAAAGAAAATGAAGTTTTCTCAAAACCAGATGGTAACTGTTAATTATGTTAATTAATTAAGGTTTAAAAATGGTCAATAAAAGAATCCAGAATATTTCTGGATAATCTTACATAGTTAACATTATGTTAACAGTTACATAATGTTATATGTAACATTATGTAACTGTTAACATAATGTTATATGTAACATTATGTAACTGTTAACATAATGTTAATTATGTAATGAAATGATATGTTTTGGATGTGGTTGACTTAGATCGATGTTAGTATTTACTCAAACATAATAGAAGTGTGCATTTGCAAATCAGAGTTTGTTCTAGGTCAAGAATTATCATGGGAATTACCATGCCAAGGTGTGTGTGTGTTTGCATGTCCTTGTGTGCATGTGATTGTGCATGTGTGTGTATGTTTGTCCAAGAGTGCATTTCTAGTGTTTATTGCATATCATAGCAATCTTCATAAAATAGACATAAATACGTATAAATCATGCAAAACTAATATATATTGATCATCTGTTATAAACCAAGCATCAAGAAAGGTAATAATTATACTACAAAAGGCACAGTGCTATCTCCCAAACTGCTAGTTAACCTCTTGCAAAAATTTTAAAATGTAGTGATTTGTTTCTGTAAACTTGCAAATAAAGTTCCTTCATATGGACTCTGCCTTTAAAGAGCTCATAGTTCAGTGAGGTAAAAAACATGCCAAACATCATTATTATATAGTGTGAAAAGTGAAGCAGTAGAAATGGATCAGCTGTTACACAACTAAAGGGAATGATTAACTTTATCAGTTATAACAGGGAGGGTTTCCATATAGCAGTGGCAATTGCTGTGCTTGGAAAGATATCTGGGATCCTTAAATTCCTGCCATCTCTTTCCTGTCTTCTTTTTTTTAGTTAACTGCTCATCATCCACCAGGTCTCAGCTCCTGTCTTTGTCTCAGGGTTGCCTTCCCTGACTCCCCCTGACTGATTCTTGTTCCTGTGTTTCACGTTTGCTTCCTACAAATGACATTGCTTTCCTTAATTTGTAGTAATACATTCACTACTGAAATCATGTGCCTGCCTTTTCCTTAGCCTCCGTCCCCATTAAAAGCCCTGTGAGTGAATGTACGGGATATGTCAGTTTGTTCACCTTTGTATCCCCAGCACCAAACAGAGTGCCTACCTTGACCAACAGGAGAAGGTCGTTAATTATTAAATGGAGAATTAATACATTTTTTAATAGTTGAGCTTTCAAGTACCTTAGTGAAATACAAGTTTGTGTCCATATCAGATCTGTAAATAACTAATTGATATTTTCAGGTCTCTTTGTACTGAATTAACTCAACTGGAGTGATAATGTCCATTACTGAACTGCTAGATATGGCACTTAACAAATGTACTTATTGTTTTAGCTCTCTAGTAAGTTTAAATATTGTTGTCAACAATTCATAAATTTCTGTGCATGTTACCTTTCAGTCTCCTCATAGTTCAAGTCTTCCCCATTCAGCTTCTTCATATCTCTGTCAGAAATCTTATATTCTGGATTCTTTTATTGACCACTTTTAAACCTTTGTCTACACCCAAATATACCAAATATACCAGAATAAGCTTGTCACAAATTCTATTTGCAAAATAGACAATAATTATAATATATGACTCTCTCTGGATTTAAACATTATTTTTGATTTTTAATTACTGTTTAATCTGTTGAAATTCCAACATCAGAAAGATAAAATATATTTCACTACTGGAATGCTCTTACCAAGATACAGTATTGATTGTACTTTTTTTTTCCACCCACAAAGAATGCATAATTTTCAATGAATTATTACTTAGAATCAGCTATAGCTAATAAGACAAATTATTTGTGTCAGACAGAAATAAGAGAACCCAGTCTTTCATGGTATTACAAAAATTCTCTACTTGTTGAAAAATTTTCCTGTTGGATTATTATTTTTATCACAGTTTAAGATGTAAGTTAGTACGAAAAGGAACATAATCTGTGGTACTTCATGAGAGATCAATTTTGAGAAAATAATATTAAAATCCTGAACAGTTGCAGTCCTTTAAGTTAAGATATATATATATTTCTGGAAAGGAGAATCACACACATTTTATAGAAAATAAAGATGGCCAAATCTTTTCATGGGCAAAAGCTAAATCTATGTCATTTTTGAAAGAAGTTTTTAAACATAGAGGACTCTGCCCATCCTCAAAATAATGTCCACTGCTTTCGTCTCTGAATCTTCCACTGTTTAAATAATAAAATCTACCTTTGAGTTAAAGCTTTGTTTGTGAACATACCTCATTAATATGTATTAGTAAATCAAGATGGACTGTACACTTATTAGTCAATAGACAAAAATCAGGGTTCTTGGGGAAGAAAATATTTTTAATTATACAGAAATGTAATGTAAATGTTATGCTGTGAAGACTCTGGATTCCGTTGTATTCTTTGGAAGAGTGTTGACTTATTTATTTCAGTAGGCAGGCATTAAATTAGTTGGACTCAAACTGTAAACTCAAGCATGTGGGTATTAGCTTAAATCTCAATTCTGTTCTGTCTCTAACTGGGCTGCTTAGAGTATTACCTACTAATGTATGACTCTGGTTTGCTTGGAGATTAAGGAAGAGTTTATATACAGATTTTGAACACCTTCTCTTTAGTTCTGGTCTTTTTATGGTTCTCCCTACCTCTACAAGAAGTTTGGTTGTCTAGTATTGTGTTTACTTCCTCAGGCCATTTAGAGTTTCAGCAGTCTCTCATTATCCAACTGGGGTCTGGCCTTAATCCAAAAGGAGCCTGGCTTCAGTCCAGAAGGCAGAAATGTGAAATACACCCGCTGCCACTCTCCTCCTCCAAATATCGGCCCCAGAATCATCTGCTTCTGGTCTCTCTTCAGTGCATTTAGAAGCAAACTTCTGTGTGCTCTCTGGAGCTCACAGTTGTCTACTGTGAGAGAGGTGCTCCAGTAGAAGCTTACTTCACCATATATATGGTTTTAAAGTCAAAGTTATTAATTCATTCTAATTTGTCTGAGGAGTTATCTATTTATCAGGAAAATCACATGGGCTTCTTTTCTAATACAGTCTATAAATCTATGTAATTATAAACCAAATTGTTAAAATTAAAAAATATTATTCCACAGCTTTGAAAGCCAAACAGTTCTTTTTTTTAAAGCAAGTAATAGAAGTCATTATGAAACTCTCAGTGAAAACTTTGTTTTTCTTTAAGCTGCAGCTTTTGGCAAGATAAAACAAGGTGCCAACATATGTTAATCATTGAAGCTTAACTTTTGCTCTTTCTGTCAAAGTTTATGTTGTATTAGACCTGGACAAGATATAACTTGAGTACACACATAATGAGAGAAAAAGGCTTTTGGTGAATACATCTCCAGAGTTTTCCAAGAATGAGAGAAACAGTAAGAAAAGGGCCAAAAAGAATATAAATGAGAGCTGCCTATGGCCAGATAGAAAGAATGTTATAATCAGTGGTTCAGTCAGCAGGAAGGTCTGAGGGGTGTTAGTTATAATTCTGAGGGAGTAGTAAAGGGACCATGGAAGGAATTATATTGGACTAATAGGCCCTGTTCTATTAAAAGATTGTTTCTGAGCTTCTATTACTAAAGATTGTTGTCACTAGTTCTCCTTGCAGTTTTACAGATACCATTGGAAATTGAGTGTCACTGTACCCCTTGAAACCTTTTCATAATCTGTCAGAGGCTTCCAGTTCCTTTTGTCTTTTTGGATAGAACGGAACAATGACACTTCTGGTGACCTTCTTATATATAATACTGACAAGTTTTTCTACCTACACCAAAAAAAAGTGATTGATTTGAAGAGATAAAGGAGGCCTGGAGTGTATATGTCCAGGACAGGACTGAATTCTTCAACAAAATTTCCTTTTCCACCCTGAGACTTAGGAAGTCCTTAACCATAGTATGGAGAATTAAGCACAATTAGGGTTTAAAGTTTTTAAATTAGGAAACATGTGGGTCCTTTTGATTAGAAGATGATAGTTTTAAGGGATATCGAAGTAGTATGAACACTTTAGGGGAAGGAACAGAAGGGAAATGTAAAGAGGGAAAAAAATAAACGTGTGTAATGAGCTTTGGAAATATTATTTCCACACTAAGGAATTATTAAGTTTCTCACATTTTAAATAGTTTTATCTAGAGAGTTTGAGGGAGGTGATTCTAGATTTCACATCACATTCAAAAGTCTCATAGTATTTTGAAAATGTAGACCATTGGAAAATCAAGATGTTATTTTCTTTTTGTTCGGTTGTGCCTTTCAAATAATTTTCTTCATGTCACAAAGTGTTCCACAGTAATTCTAAATTGTTCTTAGTGAAAGTATGTTAGTACGTTGATAGATATGCACCTAAATTGACATTATAATATGAAAAGATGATGGAAGCAGGTATTTTATCCAGAAGTGGCACAGAATTACATTGATATGACCCAATATGAAACTTCAACAGCTATAAGGGATGGTGCTTCTGCAGCCTCATGTTTCCAGTATCGGGCCAAGTTTGCAGAAGCACATCAAGGATTCTAAGATATGTAAACTATTACCAGGTTGAGAGTCTGAGGTGAGGATCTGAAGACGATGCGTTTAGATTATTATTTTGAAATATTTCGAAAGAATGTTTTTTCTCAAAAAGCAGAGTGTCTAAAGACAATAAAAGTTTTCATTTCATTTAAATTTTTAAGATTGTAGAGATCTCTGTCTATTGACAGTAGAGGTAGAAAGTAGATAAGAGGTTGAAGATCATTTAGGCAGCTGGAAAAGGAAGGTGGGGTCCACAGCCTAATTGCTATTCAACTTTTTATGGGAGGATACTGTTTTTCTCCCTAAGAAGAGCAGAAAAGAGAAAATGACTTGAGAAAACAAAAATGCAGAAGTAGAAAATAGAAAGGTAAGGGGAAAAACCTAGAACAGTGCGTAACAATGTGTAATCACCAGAAGCTTCAAATATCCAGAGATTATGAGCCTTCATTTTGAATTTTACTAACTTTACACATTTTCTCCAATACCTCCAAAACAAAATCTGAATATTTTATTCACCCTTTGCCTAATAGGATATGGAATAAACTATTTTGTCTTCTGTAGACTATAGTAATCAATTGATGAAATTAACAAAGTGAATTTAGTAGCTTGAGGAACTGATAAAAAATTCTTACTTTAACAGGACTTTCTTTCCAGGGTAGTCAAACCTTTTTAAATGACTTGATTTACCTTTCATATTAACAACAGCAACAACGCTTGGTTTAGGAACATTTTACTCACCCCCTCTTCATAATCTGTGTGTGTGTGTGTGTCTGTGTGTCTGCTTCTGAATGGCAATTTGAAGTGACTGCTCTTTTGCTGAGGGCTTTCACTGATACAGTCAAGAGCCATTAGAGATTTTAGCTTAGATCTTGGTTCTGAGAAAAAGTCTGTCTCTTCCCCTATCTCCCTCAATACGCTGAAGTTCTTCCAGAGCTATTTGATATTGATTTTTTTTCCCAGCTTTTGTAGTTGTATTTTTAGTATCTTCCTTAAGCAAGGCTAATTCTCCTTCTGATATTGCCTTCAAACTTTGAGGCCTGATCTATTTCCCCATCCTCCTTGGCAAATTACTTCTGATGTTTACTCTGCTTGAATGCTGACTGAAAGCAGTCCCAGGGCTTATCAATCCAATCCAGTAGCTCCAAGTCTGGCTGTAATTTTGTTTTTTCAATTCATTTCCTAATCACAGATAATATTTATTTTGTATGTGATCCCAGTAGTAAATTTTATAGATTTTTTTCCATTTTATATCCACTTTAGCTCTGTTTTTGTAGCCAAGGGGAATTATAGGTACAGTTGACCCTTGACCTACATGGATTTGAATTGTGTTGGTACCCTTATACATGGATTTTTTTCAATAAATATACAGTCAGTCCTCTTTTTTGGCAGGTTTCACATCCATGGTTTCAACCAGCCACCAATAAAAATTTCCATCCCAAATTGGTTGGGTCCGGTGGATGTAAAACCTGAAACCCATGGATATGGAGGGCCAACTGTACTGTGCCATTTTATATAAAGGACTTGAGCATCTGCAGATGTTGATGTACACTGGGGCTACTGGAACCAATCCCCCATGGACACTGAGGGATGGCTGTATATGAAAACATCCTGTTATCCTGATCCCCCTTTATTCCACAGTTTGCTGAAATATCTAGAGTATAAATCAATGTGTAAAAATGGTTTAAAACCAGGCATCAGATTGATTTTATGCTTATATGGCTGCAGGAATCTATTTTTAATAGACTTTATATTTTACAGCAGTTTTAGGTTCACAGCACAATTGAGAGGAAAGTACAGAGATTTCCTATATCCTGCTCCACACCTGCATAGCCTCCCCCATTATCAAGATCCTCCGGCAGAGGGCACATTTGCTATAATTTTTTTTAACTTTTTATTTTATACTGGAGTATAGTTGATTAACAGTGTTGTATTAATTTCAGTTGTAAAACAATGATTCAGTTATACATATACATGTATCTATTCTTTTTTAAATTCTTTTCCTAATTAGGTTGTTACATAATAGTGAGTAGAGTTCCCTGTGCTATATAGTAGGTCCTTGTTGGTTATCCATTTTAAATATAGCAGTGTACACATGTCAATCCCAAACTCCCTAACTATCCCTCCCCCTTACCCCTCCCCGCTGGTAACCATAAGTTCATTCTCTAAGTGTGTGAGTCTGTTTCTGTTTCGTAAATAAGTTCATTTGTATCTTTTTTTTTTAGATTCCACATATAAGCAATATCATATGATATTTCTCTTTCTCTGTCTGACTTACTTCACTCACTATGACAATCTCTAGGTCCATCCATGTTGCTGCAAATGGCATTATTTCATTCTTATTAATGGCTGAGCAATATTCCATTGTATATATGTACCACATCTTCTTTATCCATCCTTCTGTCGATGGACATTTAGGTTGTTTCCATGTCTTGGCTATTGTAAACATCACTGCAATGAACATTGGGGTGCATGCACATATGTTAAAATCAATAAACCCACATTGACACATCATAATTACCCAAAGTTCACAGTTCCCATTATGGTTCACTCTCAGTGTTGTACATTCTATGGGTTTGGATGAATTTATAATGACATGTGTCCACCATCGTAGTATCATACAGAGCAGTTTCATTGCCCTAAAAATCTTCTGTGCTCTATTCATCCCTCTCACTCCCTTAAACCTGGCAACTGCTGATCTTTTACAGTCTCTATACTTTTACCTTTTCCAGAATGTCGTGTGTTTGGAAACACATATTATATAGCCTTTTCAGATTGGCTTCTTTCACTTAGCTAAGAGTTATTAGAAACTGTTTACATTTACTTAACATATAGTCAATGAGTAATATGAGGATATTACTAACATGCATCTAAGTTTTCTCCATATCTTCTGATGGACTGATCACTCATTTCTTTTTAGTACTGATCAATATTTTATGGCCAAGCTGTACCAGAGTTTATTTATCCATTCACCTACTGAAGTACATCTTGGTTGCTTCTAGGTTTTGGCAATTATAATAAAGCTGCTATAAATATCCATGTGCAGCTTTTTGTGTGAACATAAGTTTTCAAGTCCTTTGGGTAAATACTAAGGAGTGCAATTCCTGGATAATATAGTAAAATATTTTTAGTTTGGTGAGAACCCACCAAATTGTCTTCCAAAGTAGCTGTACCATTTTGCATTCCTACTAACAATGAATGAGAGTTCCCATTGCTCCACATCCTCACCAGCATTTGGTGATGTCACTGTTTCGGATTCTGGCCATCCTATACACACTGGTATCTCATTGTTGTTTTAATTTGCATTTCCCTAATGACATATGACATGGAACATCTTTTCACATGCTTATTTGCCATCTGTATATCTTTTATTGTGAGGGGTCTGTTAATGAATCCGGCCCATTTTTTAGTTGTATTGTTTGTTTTCTTTGTGTTCTGAGAGTTCTTTTTATATTTTGGAAAACAGTCCTTTTTCAGATCTGTCTTTTGCAAGTATTTTCTCACAGTCTGTGGCTTGCTTTTCTTTCTCTTGACACTTTCGTAAAGTAGAAATTTTAAAATTGAATGAAGTCCAGCATATCAATTCTTTTTTTGTGGATCATGCCTTTGGTATTGCAGCTAAAAAGTCATCTCCAAATTCAAGGTCATCTAGATTTTCCCCTATTTTATCCTTCAGGAGTTTTATAGTTTTACATTTTACATTTAAGCCTGTGGTGTAGTTTGAGTTAATTTTTGTGAAGGGTGTAAGACTTGTGTGTAGATTCTTTCATTTCATTCATTTTGTCCGAGTGTTCAGGCACCATCTGAGGACTATTGTTGCTCCATTTTATTGTCTTAGCTCCTTTGTCAAAGATCTGTTGACTTTATTTATGGGGTTCTATTTCTGGCCTCTCTGTTCTATTCCATTGATCTATTTGTCTATTCTTCTGCCAATATCACACCATTTGATTACTGTAGCTTTATAGTAAGTGTTGAAGTAGCAGAATATCAGTCTTCCAACTTAGTTCTTGTCCTTTACTACTGTGTTGGCTATTCTGGATCTTTTGACCCTCCATCTAACTTTAGGATACTTTGTTGATATCCACAAATAACTTGATGAGATTTTATTGGTATGGCATTGAAATAAGTTTGGAAGAAGTGATATCTTGACAGTAGTGAGTCTTCCAATCCCTGAATAGGGACAGGAATCTTTTTGAATTTTACTTATTGTTATTATCATTTATTTACTTGGAAAGAAATTATAAGCTCAGGTTTATAAGGAAACCAAGTATTAAATCTTAAATATCTGAGTATATTGCCTTCATGTCTAGTTTCCTTATAATAATATTGTCTAGTATATATTTCTTACACTAGTGGCAAAATCATCAACATCCCTGTGAACTTTAGCATCACTGACATTACCTCCACTGAACTTCATCTTGAACTTCTCTTTACCTACAACTAAGCACATCTTTCAAGCTTTGATATCGAATCCAGTGATAGCTCTTACTCATATCCTTCTAAAATATATTTTCCTTATGAAGTTAGAAACCCTGTTAAAGAGCAATTGATGGTGACAATCCCATGTGTGATAAACTACTTTCTGATGATAAATGCTTTTATGCAAAATAATAATAAACAGCTTGGAACTACTAAGGTAATATTTGGTAATTTTCCATTTCCAGCAGTCTAAATGTTTCCATCAGAAAGTTAAGGAATTAAAATATTCGAAAGTACATTTCTCAGGGGGATCACACCAGGACATAATAATAATTAATAGAATAACCATAGCAATTTGACAGTTTATAGGGACAGAGTGTACAGGTAAGTCACTGACACTGTAATTCTAAGCAGACTTATAATGGCATAAGAGTGGAAAGTTTTCTAGAGCTGGAATTTTCCTAGTTCAAAAAAAAAAAAAAAAAGAAGATTGCCTTGTCTGTAAAAGTTTAAAAAATATACCACATATAATTGACTTTTAGTTTATTAATATATCAAGAAACATTCTAAAGACACTGCTGTGGGGGTATAATAATTAGTAATGCACAAAATTTGCCTCCTTGTGGCTCACAGTCTAAAATGGTAATAAAAACGCAGATTAACTAATTAAGGCACAATTAGATTAAGTCTGTGATCATCTAATTAGCAAATATAAATAATTTTTATTTCTATTTATTTTGAGGTAGAGCCATTGAAGATATACAAACTTGGATGAATTTAAAAATATAGAAAATAACACTGTTAGCAGATTTGGACCCACCACCAAGTTAGGGATATAACACTGGGAGTATAACTCAGGTGTCCTTTAAAGATTTTTTAGTCTCAGTTAAAAATAAATAAATAAGACAAAAACAAACAAAAAACCCCAAAACATCACGATCCCAAATTCTAAGTTCATCACAAGTCATTGTTTGTTAATACCTTTATCTTAAAATTCTCTCTCTAATATTTTTATTTTGTTTATGAAAATCTAATGTAGAGCTTCTGCTTTTGCTCAGAATGTATAAAACTGAAAAGAATGTTACCTCTCTAACAGTGAGAAAAAGCCAAATAAACAACAATTCATAACTTCTCTTGAACCCATCAGAGAATTGAATTTGCAAGCAATGCATAACCTGAATTCCAGAGGGATAAACTCCATCAAAGAAAAACAGGACACACTAACTGTCTTAGCTGCAACAGAGAATGGGAGCAAGAGGCATCACGTTGGCTGCAATAAAAGTAGAAAAACAACAATACCACCAAAAATTAACTGAAAAATCAACTAGAAAAATCAGCTAAAAATGTTATAATACCTAGATATACTCTTGTATACTTATACTGGCAGACAGGTATAAGAATACTCACATCAACACTCGTTGCAATAGTGGAATGCTATTTTACTTGAAAACCAATAGTGTCCATCCACAGGAAAGTGGGAGAATAAACTGTGATATAAGTCATTCATTTCTAAACAACATTTGGAAAACTGTGACCTACTGGTACATGTGTCAAGAATCATGAATTTCAGCCACATAATATTAAGTATAAATCAAATCATACAAATGCATACAATATGCATTTTTGTTTTTGTGTTTTTTCTTCCAGTTTTATTGAGATATAATTGACATACAGCACTGTGTAAGTTTCAGGTGTACAACATGATTTTATTTACATCATGAAATGATTATCACAATAAGTTTAGTGATCATCATCATCTCATATAAATACAAAATAAAAGAGAAAGAAAAAAGATGTTTTCCTTGTGATGAGAGCTCTTAGGATTTCTTCTGTTAACAACTTTCATATATAACATACAGCTTTGATAATTATATTACATCATTAGTACTTCTTTATCTTATAACTGGAAGTCTGTACCTTTAGACAACTAAAGATGTATTTTGAGCTTTCATATCACATCCAATTCCCCCTCCCCTCACACCCTACCTCTAGTAACCACAAATCTGATCTCATTTTCTATGAATTTGTTTGTTTGTTTGTTTTCTGAAACATAATTGACCTACAACACTATGTTAGTTCCTGGCACACAGCATAGTGATTCAACATTTCTATGCATTACAGAATGATCACTATAATTCTAGTTACCATTGACCACGATACAGAGATATTACATTATTACTGAATATATTCCCCATGCTATACATTTCATCACCATGACTCAGTTATTTTGTTGTACCTCTTAATTTCTGTCACTTGTTTCACTCATCACCCACTCCCCTCCCTTCTGGTAACTATCTGTTAGTTCTCTGTATCCATTGACTCTATTTCTGTCTTGTTATGTTTGTTCATTTGTTTTGTTTTTAGATTCCACATATAAATGAAATCATATGGTATTCGTCTTTCTCTGTCTGACTTATTTCACCCAGCATAATACCCTCTAGGTTCATCCATATTGTTACAAATGGCAAGATTTTATTCCTTTATGGCTAATATTTCATTATGTGTGTGTGTGTGTGTGTGTGTGTATACATATATATAACATTTTCTTTATCCATTCATCTATCCATGGGCACTTAGGTTGATTCCATATCATGGCTTTTGTGAATAATGCTGCTATGAACATAGGGATGAGTGTATCTTTTTGAATTACTGTTTTTGTTTTTGTTTTTTCGTTCTGAAAAAATACCCAGAAATGGAATTTCTGGATCGTATGGTAGTTTTATTTTTAATTTTTTGAGGAACCCTCTTTCCTTTTTTCCACAGTGGCTGCACCAATTTACATTCTCTACAATATTGCAAGAGGGTTCCTTTTTCTCCACATTCTTGCCAACATTTGTTATTTGTTGTCTTTTTGGTAATAGCCATCTGACAGGTGTGAGGTGATATCTCATTGTGGTTAACATAATGCCATTTGATAAAGTTCAAAACATACAAAACTCATCCATATTTTGTTAAAATGAAAACTTTTTAAAATGATAATTCTTTGACAAGGAGAGGGAAGTTAGAAACACTTATGAACGGGAATATTTAGAATATATGGACTTTAAGGTATTTTGTAAAGATGCTTCTTCTTAGTTATTGGAACAGTACTTAGGTGCTATATAGATATTTTAATTAATGATTATCAGTTCTGAATTATTAGCAATATTTCACTGATACATTATAAGTAATCATCTTTCATAAATACATTTCATAATAATGTGATTAAATATTATTGAAAACACTAGAAAAGGTTAAAATATACAAAAACAACTATAATTACATGCATGTTTTTAAAACTAAAGTTATGTTTATACAAAGGCCAACAATAGCACTGCTAGATAGAAAGTTTCAGAATGAAAGTAAGTGCTGTTTCACATACGGTTGCCAGAGAAGGTTTCTTGGATAAGGAGACAATTTGAGCTGAGACCTCAACAAAATCAGGGATCGAATTAGATAAATGCAGGTAACTGTGGGAAGAACACTAAAAGTAAAAGGAAAGTCTCTGTGTAAAGTGGCTAACTGAAATATATTAATATTAATTTTGAATTAGCATTTATGGATACATAATTTTCTTCCTGGACAGATCAAGGTGGCAGGGGATATGGAAGGGAAATTAAAATGATGAAGAAGGGAAACAAAGAGAAATTGTAATGGGCATTTGTCAATTTGGGGCTATTCAACGGTCCAGTATCTTATTTTAGACATGATTTAATCAATAGAAACCTTATTCTGCCACTGTCCCAAAGGACAGCAGTCTGACATGCTAATAAAAATTGAAGGTAAATTGATACAGCCACTATGGAGAACAGTATGGAGGTTCCTTAAAAAACTAAAAATAGAACTACCATACGACCCAGCAATCCCATTACTGGGCATATACCCTGAGAAAACCATAATTCAAAAAGAGTCATGTACCAAAATGTTCATTGCAGCTCTATTTACAATAGCCAGGACATGGAAGCAACCTAAGTGTCCATCATCGGATGAATAGATAAAGAAGATGTGGCACATATATACAATGGAATATTACTCAGCCATAAAAAGAAACGAAATGGAGTTATTTGTAGTGAGGTGGATGGAGTTAGAGTCTGTCATACAGAGTGAAGTAAGTCAGAAAGAGAAAAACAAATACAGTATGCTAACACATATATGGAATCTAAGGAAAAAAATAAAAAGGTCATGAAGAACCTAGTGGCAAGACGGGAATAAAGACACAGACCTACTAGAGAATGGACTTTGAGGATATGGGGAGGGGGAAGGGTAAGATGTGACAAAGTGAGAGAGTGGCATGGACATATATACACTACCAACGTAAAATAGATAGCTAGTGGGAAGCAACCGCATAGCACAGGGAGATCAGCTCGGTGCTTTGTGACCACCTAGAGGTGTGGGATAGGGAAGGCGGGAGGGAGGGAGATGCAAGAGGGAAGAGATATGGGAACATATGTATATGTATAACTGATTCACTTTGTTATAAAGCAGAAACTAACACACCATTGTAAAGCAATTATACTCCAATAAAGATGTTAAAAAAAAATTGGAGGTAAAAATTGCAGGTGTCCTAAGAGATTTGGTAAAACACATGCCTAGACAATGGGGGAAAAAATCCTACAAAAATAAAGGGGCTTGTCAATTTATTGAACTTCCTGGGCCAGTGGAAGTCTGCGGTATATTGGATTATCCCTTCAATACTAAAAGAAAAGTTGGTGTCAAAAAGCATCATACATTTTTTTGGCTTTTGGACTTTGTAGGAAATATCTACCTCATTTGGCTAGGATTTGATATAATTGCTTGGATAACTGAAAGGCTGACAGCTTTGAAATGAGTCAAGAGCAAAAAGTCTCTAACTGGTCTACACTGCAATGCAAGCAATTCTCACTCTTGGCGCATGTGACCTAACCAAACTATATATTTAACTTGAATACTTGACGGCAGATTGAATGCTGTGTAGAGCCCTTAAAGAGCCTTGACTGAATTACAGCAGAGTATCTTGGGGTTTGGGAGTAAAACCGCCTATGTTTGCCAAAGACTGGGAATGTAGTTGTCAACAGGGATTGAATGCAATGTAGCTTTACCAAAAAAAAAAAAAAAAAAAATGATTATGGGATAGTGACTTGTAAGAAGGATCAGATTGAGATAGGAAGATAAAGAAGCTTCATTTTCAATGTTGAATGTATTGTGATTGCTGTTTCATTTTGGGGTGTGAGAGTTGCTGAGAGTATGGAAAAAATACACATACAAATGCAAAAGAGAAAAGTACATTAATATATTGAACAATATACTAATCACTTTTCATTACAAGTTGGTTAAATTAGTGCTATCTTATTTGTGAATAATAACACTGGTTAACTATTTTTACTTTTGGAATTTTTGTGTTTCCAAAATGGCTATTTAAATAATAGAGTGGAAATTATACATGGGTTAGGAAATCGAGGTCCTAAAGCAAATATGACTGAAAAACTGAACCAAGGTAATGCAAGAGCAGGCAGAAATAAAAATAATAGTACTACTACTAATGATGATGTGATGATGATGTGAATAGGATATCCTTTGTCTCAGTGATGATTCTGGCACCCTGGCCGACTCTACCCTAAGTGGAAGAAAATTATACTTCATTAGAGTTGTCAATCTATTTTGAGCTATGAGTCAATAGATGTTTTCCTACAGGTACACTTTTGGCATTACTTCACCAGTGTAAGTTTAACTTTCAAGATATTCTAACTAAATTTCCACATCATTTGATTTATAACAATTTTTTGCAGGGCATTCATTCAAACATGCAGCAACTTTTGTGTTCATACTAGTATGACAGTTAATGCGCTCAGTGTTAGTTTTACATTGGTGAACAGAAATGAAACTTGTTCTCACAGAGCACAAGCATGCATAAGGAACATGGTATTTGATATTGATATTGGCATTACTTTTAAAATTAAGAAGATATAATAAACTTAAATTTTAGACTCACACAAAATAGTAAGCCTATAGTATATTGTCTTTGCATCTGCTTTGTAACTTCCCTATTTTAGATAGACTGCCTGTATAGATGTAAAAGGCAGAAAATATATTTAAAGTAGCCTTAAAAAGTGAAAGAAACTTGAAATAATTGTCAGTTCATACTCATACCAGATTGACATGTAGTCCCAAATCAACCAGATATGTATATACTTGATTATATATCTGCCAGATATTTATATTGTATGCAAATACATAAAATAATGTCTAGAAGTATAAAAAAACTGATAACATAGGTTAGCCTTGATAGGGACTTTGAGGATTAGTAGAGTTCAAGAAGTACTTCAGTATTATTTCTAGTTTTTTAGTTTTATGATGAGAATGCATTAATGTATTATCTATATATTTGAAACGTTGTTTATTATTCCTGTTATTGAGAACATGCCTCATATTGCTTGCCAGATATCAAAAGGTTAACCAAAGCTTGCCTACTGAAGTGTGGATTCATGACCTTATATCTTATTTCATAAATGACCTAATGTCAGGCAGAGGGATGAGGAACAACATTTGTCTTATAGAATTCTCATCAAGGTAGTATTCAGCCTAAGAACATTAAACTTGTTGTCTTTTTCATGGTCTTCAAAGGGACTAAATTGCAGATGAATGTAAAACAAGTCCAAATAAAACCTACTTATCTCAGCTACCACATGGACTGATGTAGTAAAAACCATTAATGACAGAGTCTTAGAAGATTCACCAAAAATCCTATTTAAAAATTGCTCATTTCAATATGCAGTGTTCCGTTTACTAGAATACAATTCTGAGCCAGAAATTTGGACTTATTTATGTAAATCTGACTTATTCCACATAAATAATATATGTGGCTTAAGCCAGTTATTGACTCATGAACTTTTGTTGGCTTTCTCTAGATTTATTTAAAATGAAACGAATATTGAATAAAAGTACTAGGAAATGTATCATTTTACTTAAAGGATTACCAGGATTTGACATAAATTAATGCCTTTGAAATTGGCTAAGGTGTTAAAATTGAGGTGTTAGGCATTAAAAAAATACATTTGTGTTAGTGCATGTTCTGTAATCTTTTTGTCTTGAAATAAAAATGTGTTAGAAATAGAAAATTGAGGGTTTGAAGATTCAGTATTCCAAGGATTTGATATAAATTGGAATAGCAATAAACATCAGCAATTTAGACCACAGGAAAAATGAAACATTAGAATATGATTAAATGCTGAACAAAGGAAAAAGACTTTTTAGAAGACAAACTGTGTGTGTGTGTGTGTGTGTGTGTGTACGCGTGTGTGCGCGTCTGCTATCTACATGCTAACTCATTGCATTTCTCTGATAACCATGAGTTTGAGCGGCTCTTCTATACCCTTGTGCCTTCTGTCCTCTCACTCCAGGTTCATGTGCCTCCTTCCTGTTCCTAATGTGTGCTAAACACAACTCAACTACATGGCTATTATACTTTACTCTCTGTCTTGCTTACTTCTTCACTTTCTTTATCTCTCTGCTCAGAGGAAACCTATCAGGTGGTCTTCCCTAACAACTGGTAAAGGAGTAAACCACACACCCAAACTAATCAACACCTGGAACACCCTCCCCCCACCAAGACCACAGTCATCATTATCACCACTACCTTCCCTGCCTTCCCCACCATCCCAGCCTCACCTCCACCATTAACATCATCATAATTGCCTCACCTCTTTACAGAATGTTTTTCTCATGGTGCATGTCACCATCTGACATAGCATATATTTGTTTCTTTAATTTCTGTTTTCTTCCACTAGATTTTAAATTCTTTAACAGCTGAGGCTTTGATTCATGGCTATATCTCCAGTCTCTTGGATAGATGGTGAAGCTTGGCATTTATAAGGTGTCCAATATATATTTGCAGATTGGATAAATAAATGATACAAAATTTATTTTTCCCAGTATAGAAAGTCAGGTTTTTAAATACCAACTTTTATTCAGTTTATATATTTCTCTTTGATAATATGTGATTATATTATAGCATGAATCTATCTAAACTCTCCCTTAATCCCATTTGTATTTTGTCTTTTCCAGAAGTATTAGCATATTTTTTTAAATCTTGAAATATTATAGTATATCTCAATGAATTGCAGAGCAAATCTCACTTCTTTGGTATTCATTTTCAAAGTTACCTGAGCAATTTTTATGTCTTTATTTTGTCTCCTTAAAAATAAGATTTATTTAGTCAATTTCCTATAACACGTGTAATTGCATGGAATTCAGAAGTTTATTAGGGAAAACAGACATCTGGAACACTTTATAATTTTGGTGTTTTATTTTCTATTATGTTTTCTAATTGACAGAGAGGACACAGGGAAACTAATCCTAAGTTTAGAAACTTTATCAAAAAAATTTTAAATATCTTTAATTTGTTAGATATACCCATCTTCTTTTCTATGTGTTCTAGGTTTGGGGGGGGGGTGTCACACTTAAAAAAGGTCATGCACACTCATAGATTTAAATCACAACAACTACATCTTTTATTTTCTCCTCCTACTATTTTTTATGTTTATCTTTCTCTCTCTCTCTCTCTCTCTCACTAGCCTTCTAATTTACATTTAAATCTGCATCTGTATTTATTCTGGTACAAGATGTGAGATACAAATCTATATTTACCTTTTCCCAAATATCTAATCCATTTTAATAATACTCTTTATGGATTCTCATTATTTTTCCACACTATGTAGCTATTAATTTCCTGATCTTCTTTCTGTACAGATGATAGTCACATATAATGAATGGTAGTATTATCACTCAATTCCTAACTTACACTTCTTATGTCTTACTCTTATTTTACTAATACCTCCTATCTAACAGCATTGTCTGAATACTAGTTTACATAGTAATGTCTTTATCCCAATATTAAAGCTCTAATATTTCTTCATTAAACATATTTATTGTACATTTTTTTCACTGTGTGGCTTCCCTCTTTACTCTCTTAAGGATATCTTTTGATGAGCAGAAGAAGATTTAAACAACTTAATTTAACAAACTTTATATAACAGCCATTCAGTAACTGTACAATACCATTGTTTTCAAGAAGTACAAATAATAATTACAAATACTGACTATATATTAGAAAATAGAGACAGTCTAAACACATTTCAAATAACTGGACTGATAGAGAGCATTTTATTTGACCTCAGTGGAATTGGGTGAAAAATCAATATAAAAAAAGATAATTTAAAAATCCCAAAGTATTAGCAAATGAAACAATACATTTCTAAATAACCCATTATTTTTAAATGATATCACAATAGAAATTAGAAAATGTTTTAAACTGAGTGGTAATGAATTTGTGGCATATATGAACTTGTGAGAATCAGCTAAATAGTTTTTAGAGGCAAATATATAGAGATTTTTTTTTATTCTCACCAGTTGATTCTAGATACATGAATGTTATCAAGCCATTTAAATTTCCCGTGCTTCAGTTTTTATCACTTTAAAACAGAAGTAACTCTTTACCTCATAAACTGGTTATAAACATTATAGAAGAGTCACTTATACAAAAATGTTTTGTAAAGGAAAAGATAAATATAGCAACAACTTAGACTGACATAAATAAAATTTCAGATATCCAAACTTTTCATTTATTGTTTAGAAGCAAAAAAATAGGAATAGTAATTGTGTAAATTTAAATTCCTTACTATACTAAGTAAGTCCTATTGAAGTCATTAGATAGTTAAAATGCTTTGTTTATCCCATGAATATTATGAAAAATGTAGTTCATTAACAAAAGGATCTATTACTTTGAAATCATTATGAGCCCTAAAACAGATTTAGAGTTTATCTGAATTTTATTTTTACATTCTCACTACTGTACTAACTACATTCTGCCCAAGTAAATATACTGGTGCTTTAAAAGTAGATTGGATGAATCAATGATGAAAAAATAGTGACCATGGGCCAATATCAAGCTGAAAAAACAAGAACCCATCATCTCCATACGAGATGAAACTATGTGAAAAGAAGAAGAATTCAATGCGTCCAAGCTAAAGAAGTAAAAACATGATGGATATAGTTAAAATAAACAAACTACAACTTTTTAAACTAGCACAGGAAAAATAGGGCAGGGGCTTTCAATTTCATTAACAGGAATTTCAGTTTTAAATCAAAGTAAAAAATATAATCATTATAATATAGACATGGTCAGTAGAGTTGACTGTGTGAGAAATTGGCTAGTAATTTCAAAGGTCTTTGACATTTTAATGATATAATAGTATTTATCTTGGACCAGGTTAAAATCATAAAGATATCAAAATTCAAAGAAGGAAGTCAAATGCCTTTTTGGGGTAAGGAAGTTCGGGAGTCAATAACTCACATATTTTCTTTTATTCATAAGAAATGAAATTCAGTCTTTTATTTTTCTTCCCATCTAATATAGCAATACGGCAACTTTTGCCAAGCCAGAAAGATAAACATTTGGGTTGCTTTGGGGTAAGTCCTTCTCTTTATTTTTCATCTTAAGGGCAGCCATGCTTTCCATTTTTCTGTAGTTCTCAAAATATTTCACTGTGCTTTTCTACATTTCATCTCTAAATTCTGCTTCAGTAAATTTTTTAAATTGTCTCTAAAATTCATTTACTTTGTTTATATTCCAAGCAACTTAATGCTTTAATTTATTTGACTTTACATTTTAAATTATAGCTTTAACATTCTCTGACTCTAATCCTGGTTCTTATTTAAAAATTAAAATAATATTTTTCCCATTTAACTTTTTTCATTTTGATTATGTGATTGATTTTTATTTATATGTCATTTTTTCTTTTCCTATTATTTTTATATTTTATTGCAATTTGCTCCCAATATCTATATCTATATCATCAATGTTTATATCTATATCTATCTATCTATCTATATGCATATATTACATGGGTCTTTATTTTCATTCACATAACTCTTGGAGAAAAGTATTTTGTTTCATCTCTCTTGAGAATATGGAAATATTCTCTATTCTTTATGGGAGAGCTACTCTATGCCAATCCCTGTATTTAGATTATGGCCAGTCCTCAAAATTTTAGTTACTATTAAGCCAATCAAACATGTGAAAACTGAAGACCACAGAGACTAAGTAACTTGCCAAAGCCAGCTTGTTACTGAGCAATTGAATCAGAATTGGAGCCCACTTATTACATCAGGTTTTTTGTTTGTTTGTTTCACTATATGTAACAGGTTGCCTGTGAATCAGAAAGTTAAAGATCCTACTGTAGCACTTTTGGAGTTTTTACCTATTGCATCATTTAGAGTTTTGCTCTAGTGATGTTTTTCATTTTTTATTTTCCCTATCATATAAAATTTCAGTAATCTGACAAATGAATAGTGTTTTACAAGTTGAAGGGGTTTTATACATGTTATGAATTTGTCAAATTAACACTTACTAAGTGGAACACAGGGTGCTAGATAGCAAGCCTCAGTTTAAATCTGAGATTTGTTGCCTAGTACTTAACTTCTAGAGTTATTATGAAGTTTAAATAGCTGATAAATATAAAGCACAGTGCTCAGTGCACAGGCAGCAATCAATTAAACAACAGCAATCTTGCAAAGTGCCATTTTACTAAGGCAGTGGGTATACTCTATGTTATTACTTGGATATCAAGACATCCTAGAGTGGAGTTTTTCGTGGGATGGAAAGGTAAAGGGAACGTGTGAAGCATAGAGCAGTAGCTATGCGAATTTTACTTTTATTTTGCTAGAGATGTGTAAGTGTCTAAACAATGTCCTGCCAACTCAGAAGCCAGGAGTAAAGACACACAATTTTCTGAATCTTCTTGGTATTTGGTAGTTAAAGAATATGATAGAAGAAGTGTCAGCTTAGTGAAGCCTCCTTCAGCATATCCAATTAGGGTCATTCACTCCATCCTCAGGGTGAATCTGGCAGACTGATCTGCTTTCCTCCTGCCCCAGGAGCTTCTAACTACATACTCTCTGTAAGATTTTTAAAAAGCTGATCAGATCACTGTTTCTCAAGAAATTCTTTCCTATTAAATTTCTTCCAACTATATTTCTGTATATTATGTTTCATACATCTAAATTTATTTCCATTTGTTCTCTTGATACAAATCATAAATTCTTTAGAAAGTGGTTTGCGGTTTGACTCAATAAGTCACATAAACTTATTTTATAAAATTATTCAACATTTATTGACTGCCTGGAGAATGTCTTGTAGCCAACTTTAAATAAGTATATTGGCATTTTATTTATGCCATGGAACTGGAATAATCAGAGATTTGGCAAGGGGTGATATAAATGTTTGAATAATTGAAACTTTTCTCAATAATTCAAAGGAACTAGAAAACAATTTTCTTAGAAAGCAACTTGAAATACTTCTTGACCATCTGTGTAAATAATACGCCAGTTGAAATAACTTTTAAGCTTTCAGAGACAATAAAGAATTAGGTACTTCCCTAAATTAATAAAATGTAATAGAAACATCATCTGTCTGTAGCACATAATTAAATTATAATCCAAAGGCATACATAATAAAAGTCTGTTCAAGCAAATGCAGTTTTTTTTTTTATTTTAAAGTGATCACTTAAACTGACTTTGGAACAAGCAAACAGATCCAATGTCAGATTTTCTAGTATTAGTCTCTCCTAAAGTTTAGTTTCCTTCATTGGTATGTTCAAAACAATCACTATACTTCTCCAAAAGTAATCTCTGCACATATGAAAGGACAGTTCTGGTGGAAGCTATGAGGCTAGGTTAGTAAGTTAAGATTCTTGATAATTCTGAATATACCTTTAAAGAAATAAACTGGTGGAAAGTGTTTAGAGAACAGAAAGAGGGAGAAGAAACAAGATGAAGGTCTCAACTGTCTTGTTAAGTGAAATAAACAAGAGATAGGGAAAACTCTTTGTCTCAGAAGCTCTCTATAAAAGTGCTGGAGATAGATGGTTTATGCAATTTTTACAATGATTTTCTAAACAATTAGATCATCATAAGCGCCATTTGTTCTGCAGAGTGCTCTCTGCTACAGTAGGTCTAAGCCTTCCCATTTGTTTTTATGGTTGGAGAGTAGAATGAAGGGGTATATTTATAATTATTCTTCTGTAACATGTATAGGGTAACTGAAAAGTTTAGATTATCACTATTCATGAAATCACTCTTCTTGAAATTGCTTCGCCCTCTCCAAACATACCTCAAACCTTGCCAAAAATTACATTAGGAAATAGAAAATAAGACACTCTGAAGTAATGAGAGTTTTAAGATGAGAGGTTTAAATGCACAGCCTGAATTTTTTGACAAATAATATTCACACTCAATGTATAATATTCAAGCACTTTTTGTATATTAACTGTAATCACGAATGTATGCATATGTTGTGTTTGTCTGCTTTTTTTAAAATCAAGAATGTCTTTTTCCCCCTTGTATCTCTCCAAATTAGTTTCATTTCTAAGAAAAAGTATACTAATAGAAGTTGAGCTCTACTGTGATAATTGGTTTGGTTTTTTTGTGTGGGCACCCCGAGCAGCTGGAGGCCCAGCACAAGAGCTTCTGTAGATGATGCCAAACTATGTCTCAGAGCTTTAAGCCCATGTATATTTTTGTACCCTCTTTCATTCATGATAACATAGTCTAAGTGTAGGCCAAAATGACGTAATGAAAATCAAAATTTTTAAAAATTATTACCAAAGAGTCCAGAATGAGGTTTAACAGAATCAGAATTCTGATTCAATTAAGATATTATACCGAAACCTTTGCCCAAAGCTTTGGATTATTCATACATAGATATTGTTTCACAAATAAGAGAACTACTTGGATAGTGTAATCATCTGAAACTGTGCTAATTGCAAGAAAAGGGAAACCCATAAATCCATCTGTCATGGAAGGGTTTGTAAGGCCCTGTTGAATATATATTACAGGGAAAGAACTCTGAAATTTAAAGTGACATTTCTCAATCTGTACTCTGGGGGCAAAAAATTTCTTTAATAAAGGGATGGGGTGTAAATTTGTAAATTATATAAGGAAAAAGAATTAGCAGATTATCCATGACCTTGAACTAGATGAAGAATTCTTGAATGAACACAAAAAGCTTTATGTAATAAATATTTATAAGTTTGGACTTTAATAAAAGTAAAAAACTGTTCATCTAAGAACTCCACTTACAGAATAAGAAAAAAGATACCTATGGAGAGAAGATTTTTGCAATACATAACATTTGACAAAAAGCGTATCTTTCATATAAATGTATATGTTTATGAGTCAGGCTTCTGTATCTGCTCCACGTTTGCAGACATGGAGGGCTGACTGTAATATGACATTTTATATAAGGATTGTGAGCATCCATGGACTTTGGTATTGACAGGGGTGCTGGTACCCATCCCCTGTAGATACTGAGGGCAACTGTATATGTATGTATATATATGTATACACATACATGCATACTTATGTGTATGTGTGTGTGTTCATTACTTGCAGTCAGTAACATATTTAGATAATGCTATAGAAAAGTAGGCAAAAAAATTGTGTAGACACTTTGTAAAAGAAAATAAATATAAGAAAATAATCTAGTCATCATTCAACAGGGAATATTTAAAATCTCACAAGAATGGCTAACATTAAAAAGACAAACAGTAAATATCAAGTGCTGAGGATGGTGGAAAAAATAGAACTCATGGTATTGATAAATTGTTACCACTACTTTAGAAAAACTGTTTGGACAGTATCTATTAAAGCTAAACATACGTATTATCCATTACCTAGTAGTCTCACTCTGGTGATTATTCCAACAGATATGCCTTCACATATTCACCAACAGACAAAGTAACATTATTTTGTAATAGCTAAAACTCTCAAATGTCCATCATTCTTAAAATGGATAAATGTAGTGTGTTGTATAGCAGGTGAAGCCAACAGTTCTCTGATACCAAACTAATCAGTAGGAAAAAGGGGAAATGATAGACCATTATCTCTCATGAAATTAAGTGTAAAAATCCCCAACAAAAATATTAGCAAATTGCAATCCAGCAATGCATACGATAATTGCAAACATGGTCAAGTTGGGTTTATTCCAGGTATGTAATATTGGTTCAGTATCTAAAAATGAATCGATTATCAGTTTTTGAGGAGCCTCCATACAGTTTTCTATAGTGGCTGTACCAATTTAGAGTCCCACCAACAATTTACTAGGGTTCCCTTTTCTCCACATCCTCAACAACATTGTTATTTGTAAACTTTTGATGACAGCCATTCTTGACAGGTGTGAGGTGATATCCTGGTTTTGATTTGCATGTCTCTGACAATTAATAATGTTGAGTATTTTTTTCAAATGTGTGTTAGCTATCTGTATTCTTCTTTGAAAAACTGTCTATCAGATCTTCTGCCCATTTTTAATTGGATTGTTTGGGTTTTTTTTGATATTGAGTTGTATGAGCTGTTTATATATTTTGAATATTAATTCCTTATTTGTCATATCATTTGAAAATATTTTCTACCATTCAGCAGGTTGTCTTTTTCATTTGACATTTTTTTTTTGGCTGTGCGAGGGCTTTAAGTTAAATTAGGTCCCATTTATCTATTTTTGCTTTTGTTTCTTTTGCCTTAGGAGAACATGTCAAAAAAAATACTGCTATGATTTGTGTGAAAGAGTGTTCTGCCTATGTTCTCTTCTAGAAGTTTTATGGTTTCAGGTCTTGCATTTAGGTCTTTAATACATTTTGAGCTTATTTTTGTATATGGTGTGAGGTAATATTCTAATCTCATTATTTTTACATGTATCTGTCTAGTTTTCCCAGCACCACTTATTGAAGAGATTGTCTTTTCCCCATTGTATATCTTGCCTCCTTTGTCAAAGATTAATTGACCATGAGCACATGGTTTATTTCTAGGCTATCTGTTCTGTTCCATTGATTTATAGGTCTTTTTTGTGCCAGTATCATACTGTTTTGATTACTGTAACTTTGTAATAAGTCTGAAGTCAGGGAAACATGGATGCCCTCTAATCGTTTTCTCAAGATTGCTTTGGCAATTGCTTTTGTGGTATCATATCAATATTAGGATTATTTGTTCTAGTTCTGTTAAAATGTCATGGATATTTGATAGGGGTTGCATTAAATCTGTATATTGCTTTGGGTACTATGGACATTTTAACAATATTAATTCTTGTTACAATATTCATTAATTCTTACAATCCAAGAACACATGAGATCTCTCCATTTCTTGTATCATTTTCAATTCCTTCATCAATGTTTTACGGTTTTCAAGGTATAGGTCTTTCACTTCCCTGGTTAAGTTATTCCTAGGTATTTTATTCCTTGTTGAAATTGTTACCTTGATTTCAATTTCTGATACTTCATTACTAGTATATAGAAAAGCAACAGATTTCTGTATACTAATCTTGTATCCTGCAACTTTACTGAATTCATTCATTAGTTCTAATTGTTTTTTTGATGCAGACTTTCAAATTTTCTATATATAGTATCAAGTCATCTGCAGAGTGATAGGTTTATTTTTTCCTTTCCAATGATCATGCGATTTTTTTATTTCTCCTCTTGTTAATGTGGTGTATCTCATTGATTGATTTGCAAATATTGAACCATCCTTGCATCCCTGGAATAAAACTAGATCATGGTGTATTATTCTTTTTATATATTGTTGAATTTGGTTTGTTAATATTGTGTTGAGGATATTTGCATCTATATTCATTAGATATATCAACCCATAATTTTTTTGTAGTGTCTTTGTCTGGTTATGGTGTCAGAGTAATGGTGGCCTCATAAAATGAACTTGGGAATGTTCCCTCCTCCTCAATTTTTTGGAATAGTTTGAGAAGAATATGTATTAGCTCTTCGTATGTTTGCTAGAATTCTCCTGTGAAGCCACCCAGTCCTGGACTTTTGTTCAATAGGAGAATTTTTATTACAAATTCAATCTTAGTACTAGCGATGGTCTGTTCAGATTGTCTATTTCTGCCTGATTCAGTTTTGGAAGGTTGTATGTTTACAGAAATGTGTCCATTTCTTCTATGTTGTTCAATTTATTGGCATGTAACTGTTCATAGTGTTCTCATGATTTTTTCTATCTCTGTGGTATCAGTTGTATATATACAATGGATTATTATTCACCAATAGAAAGGAATGAAATTCTGTAATTTGCAATAATGTGGATGGACCTAGAGAGTATTATGCTTAGTGAAATATGTCAGGCAAAGCAAATACTCTATGTTATCACTTATATGTGGAATCTAAAAAAATAAAACAAGTGAATGCATATAGCAAAACAGAAACATACAGATATAGAGAACAAACTGGTGGTTGCCAGGGGATTAAGAGACACAAACTACCATGTATAAACTAAATAAGCAACAAGGATATGTTGTACAGCACAGGGAAATATATCCATTATTTTGTAATAAATTTAAATGAGGTACTATGAAGTATGCCTGAAACTAATATGGTAAATTAACTATACTTCAATCTAAAATATATGAATCAATGTAATCTACCCTATCAGTTGACTAAGGAAGAAGAAACATCATGTGACCATATCATTGATATGGAAAATCCAAGACTCATTCTTGATAAAACTATTGCTAAGTTAGTAATAGAGGAGAACTAACCACAACTTGGTCAGAAGACCTGGGGGGGGGGGGGAAATCCTACAAATACTATCATACTTAATGTTGAGAGACTAGGCAATTTTTCTTTAGGATTGATAATAAATTGCCTGCTTTCCTCATTTTTTTAAAAATATTTTTTTATTTTATTTTTACCTTTTTTTTTTTTAAACATCTTTATTGGAGTATAATTCCTCTACAATGGTGTGTTAGTTTTCTGCTTTTATAACAAAGTGAATCAGTTATACATATACATATGTTCCCATATCTCTTCCCTCTTGTATCTCCCTCCCTCCCACCCTCCCTATCCCACCCCTCTAGGTGGTCACAGAGCACAGAGCTGATCTCCCTGTGCTATACGGCTGCTTCCCACTAACTATCTATTTTATATTTGGTAGTGTATATATGTCCATGCCACTCACTTTGTCACAGTTTACCCTTCCCCTTCCCCATATCCTCAAGTCCATTCTCTAGTAGGTCTGTGTCTTTATTCCCATCTTGCCCCTAGTTTCTTCATGACCTTTTTTTTTTTTTCTTCTTAGATTCCATATATATGTGTTAGCATATGGTATTTGTTTTTCTCTTTCTGACTTACTTCACTCTGTATGACAGACTCTAGGTCCATCCACCTCACTACAAATGACTCAATTTTGTTCCCTTTTATGGCTGAGTAATATTCCATTGTACATATGTGCCACATCGTCTTTATCCATTCATCTGTCGATGGACACTTAGGGTGCTTCCATGTCCTGGCTATTGTAAAGAGAGCTGCAATTGAACATTGTGTACATGACTCTTCTGAATTATGGTTTTCTCAGGGTATGTGCTGAGTAGTGGGATTGCTGGGTCGTATGGTAGTTCTATTTTTATTTTTTAAGGAACCTCCATTCTGTTCTCCATAGTGGCTGTATCAATTTACATTCCCCACCAGCAGTAGAAGGGGTTCCCTGTTCTCCACACCCTCTCCAGCATTTATTGTTTGTAGATTTTTTGATGATGGTCATTCTGACTGGTGTTATGTGATACCTCATTGTAGTTTTGATTTGCATTCTCTAATGATTAGTGATGTTGAGCATCGTTTCATGTGTTTGTTGGCAATCTGTATATCTTCTTTGGAGAAATGTCTGTTTAGGTCTTCTGCCCATTATTGAAATGGGTTGTTTCTTTTTTGATATTAAGCTACATGAGTGCTTTCTAAATTTTGGAGATTAATCCTTTGTCAATTGCTTCATCTGCAATATTTTCTCCCATTCTGAGGGTTTGTCTTTTTCGTCTTGTTTATGGTTTCCCTTTGCTGTGCTTTAAGTTCATTAGGTCCAATTTGCTTATTTTTGTTTTTATTTCCATTTCTCTAGGAGGTGGGTCAAAAAGTATCTTGCTGTGATTTATGTCATAGAGAGTTCTGCCTATGTTTTCTTCTAAGAGTTTGATAGTCTCTGGTCTTACATTTAGGTCTTTAATCCATTTTGAGTTTATTTTTGTATATGGTATTAGAGAGTGTTCTAATTTCGTACTTTTACCTGTACCTGTCCAGTTTTACCAGCACCACTTATTGAAGAGGCTGTCATTTCTCCACTGTATATTCTTGCCTCCTTTATCAAAGATAAGGTGACCATATGTGTGTGCATTTACCTCTAGGCATTCTGTCCTTTTCCATTGATCTATATTTCTGTTTTAGTGCCAGTACAATACTGTCTTGATTACTGTAGCTTTGTAGTATAGTCTGAAGTCAGGGTGCCTGATTCCTCCAGCTCCATTTTTCTTTCTCAAGATTGCTTTGGTATTCGGGGTCTTTTGTGTTTCCATACAAATTGTGAAATTTTTTGTTTTAGTTCTGTGAAAAATGCCAGTTGTAGTTTGATAGGGATTGCATTGAAGCTGTAGATTGCTTTGGGTAGTAGAGTCATTTTCACAATGTTGATTCTTCCAATCCAAGAACATGATATATCTCTCCATCTATTTGTATCATCTTTAATTTCTTTCATCAGTGTCTTATAATTTTCTGCATACAAGTCTTTTGTCTCCTTAGGTAGGTTTATTCCTAGATATTTTATTCTTTTTGTTGCAATGGTAAATGGGAGTGTTTTCTTAATTTCACTTTCAGATTTTTCATCATTAGTGTACAAGAATGCTAGAGATTTCTGTGCATTAATTTTTATCCTGCTAATTTACCAAACTCATTGATTAGCTCTAGTAGTTTTCTGGTAGCATCTTTAGGATTCTCTATGTATAGTATCATGTCATCTGCAAACAGTGACACCTTTACTTCTTCTTTTCCAATTTGGATTATTTTATTTCTTTTTCTTCTCTGATTGCTGTGGCTAAAGCTTCCAAAACTATGTTGAATAATAGTGGTGAGAGTGGGCAACCTTGTCTTGTTCCTGACCTTAGTGGAAATAATTTCAGTTTTTTCACCATTGAGGACGTTGTTGGCTGTGCATTGTCATATATGGCCTTTATTATGTTGGAGGAAAGTTCCCTCTATGCCTAACTTCTGCAGGTTTTTATCATAAATGGGTGTTGAATTTTGTTGAAAAGCTCTCTCTACTCTATTGAGACTGATCATACGGTTCTTCTCCTTCAATTTGTTAATATGGTGTATCACATTGAATGATATGCGGATACTGAAGAATCCTTACATTCCTGGGATAAACCCCATTTGATCATGGTGTATGATCCTTTTAATATGCTGTTGGTTTCTGTTTGCTAGTATTTTGTTGAGGATTTTTGCATCTATGTTCATCAGTGATATTGGCCTGTAGTTTTCTTTCTTTGTGACATCTTTGTCTGGTTTTGGTATCAGGGTGATGGTGGCCTCGTAGAATGAGTTTGGGAGTGTTCCTCCCTCTGCTATATTTTGGAAGAGTTTCAGAAGGATAAGTGTTAGCTCTTTGTTAGATGTTTGATAGAATTCGCCTGTGAAGCCATCTGGTCCTGGGCTTTTGTTTGTTGGAGGATTTTTAATCACAGTTTCAATTTCAGTGCTTGTGATTGGTCTGTTCATATTTTCTCTTTCTTCCTGATTCAGTCTCGAAAAGTTGTGCATTTCTAAGAATTTGTTCATTTCTTCCAGGTTGTCCATTTTATTGGCATAGAGTTGCTTGTAGGAATCTCTCATGATCGTTTGTATTTCTGCAGTGTCAGTTGTTACTTCTTTTTCATTTCTAATTCTATTGATTTGAGTCATCTCCCTTTTTTTCTTGATGAGTCTGGCTAATGGTCTATCAATTTTGTTTATCTTCTCAAAGAAACAGCTTTTAGTTTTATTGATCTTTGTTATCGTTTCCTTCATTTCTTTTTCATTTATTTCTGATCTGATCTTTATGATTTCTTTCCTCCTGCTAACTTTGGGATTTTTTTGTTCTTCTTTCCCTAATTGCTTTAGGTGTACGGTTAGGTTGTTTATTTGAGATGTTTCTTGTTTCTTAAGGTAGGATTGTATTGCTATAAACTTCCCTCTTAAAACTGCTTTTGCTGCATCCCATAGGTTTCGGGTCATCATGCTTTCATTGCCATTTGTTTCTAGGTATTTTTTGATTTCTTCTTTGATTCCTTCAGTGATCTCTTGGTTATTAAGTAGTGTATTGTTTAGCCTCCATGTGTTTGTATTTTTTACAGATTCTTTCCTGTAATTGATTTCTAGTCTCATAGCATTGTTGTCAGAAAAGATACTTGATAGGATTTCAATTTTCTTAAATTTACCAAGGCTTGATTTGTGACCCAAGATATGATCTATCCTGGAGAATGTTCCATGTGCACTTGAGAAGAATGTGTATTCCGCTGTTTTTGGATGGACTGTCCTGCAAATATCAATTAAGTCCATCTTGTTTAATGTATCATTTAAAGCTTGTGTTTCCTTTTTTATTTTCATTTTGGATGATCTGTCCATTGGTGATAGTGGGGTGTTAAAGTCCCCTACTATGATTGTGTTACTGTCGATTTCCCCTTTTATGGCTGTTAGTATTTGCCTTATATATTGAGGTGCTCCTATGTTGGGTACATAAATATTTACAATTGTTATATCTTCTTCTTGGATTGATCCCTTGATCATTATATAGTGTCCTTCTTTGTCTCTTGTAATAGTCTTTTTAAAGTCTATTTTGTCTGATATTAGAATTGCTACTCCAGCTTTCTTTTGATTTCCATTTGCATGGAATATCGTTTTCCATCCCCTCACTTTCAGTCTGTATGTGCCCCTAGGTCTGAAGTGGGTCTCTTGTAGACAGCATATATACGGGTTCTGTTTTTGTATCCATTCAACCAGTCTATGTCTTTGGTTGGAGCATTTAATCCATTTACGTTTATGGTAATTATTGATATGTATGTTCCTATTACCCTTTTCTGGATTGTTTTGGATTTGTTATTGTAGGTCTTTTCCTTCTCTTGTGTTTCCTGCCTAGAGAACTTCCTTTAGCGTTTATTGTAAAGCTGGTTTGGTGGTGCTGAATTCTCTTAGCTTTTGCTTGTCTGTAAAGGTTTTAATTTCTCCATCAAATCTGAATGAGACCCTTGCTGGGTAGAGTAATTTTGGTTGTAGCTTTTTCTCCTTCATCACTTTAAATATGTCCTGCCACTACCTTCTGGCTTGCAGAGTTTCTGCTGAAAGGTCAGCTCTTAACCTTATGGGAATTCCCTTGTGTGTTATTTGTTGTTTTTCCCTTGCTGCTTTTAATATTTTTTCATTGTATTTAATTTTTGATAGTTTGATTAATATGTGTCTTGACGTGTTTCTCCTTGGATTTATCCTGTATGGGACTCTCTGTGCTTCCTGGACTTAACTATTTCCTTTCCCATATTAGGGACTTTTTCAACTATAATCTCTTCAAATATTTTCTCAGTCCCTTTCTATTTCTCTTCTTCTTCTGGGACCCCTATAATTCGAATGCTGGTGTGTTTAATGTTGTTCCAGAGATCTCTGAGACTGCCCTCAGTTCTTTTCATTCTTTTTTCTTTATTCTGCTCTGCAGTATTTATTTCCACTATTTTATCTTCCAGGTCACTTATCCGTTCTTCTGCCTCAGTTATTCTGGTATTGATCCCTTCTAGATAATATTTAATTTCATTTATATTGTTGTTCATCATTGTTTGTTTGCTCTTTAGTTCTTCTAGGTCCTTGTTAAACGTTTCTTGTATTTTCTGCATTCTATTTCCAAGATTTTGGATCATGTTTGCTATCATTATTTTGAATTCTTTTTCAGGTAGCCTGCCTATTTCCTCTTCATTTGTTAGGTCTGGTGGGTATTTGCCTTGCTCCTTCATCTGCTGTGTGTTTTTCTGTCTTCTCATTTAGCTTAACTTACTGTGTTTGGGGTCTCCTTTTTGCAGGCTGCAGGTTCGTAGTTCCCGTTGTTTTTGGTGTCTGTCCCCAGTGGCTAAGGTTGGTTCAGTGGGTTGTGTAGGCTTCCTGGTGGAGGGGACTAGTCCCTGTGTTCTGGTGGATGAGGCTGGATCTAGTCTTTCTGGTGGGCAGGTCCACGTCTGGTGGTGTGTTTTGGGGTGTCTGTGGCCTTATTATGATTTTAGGCAGCCTCTCTGCTAATGGATGGGGTTGTGTTCCTGTCTTGCTAGGTGTTTGGCATAGGGTGTCCTGCACTGTAGGTTGCTGCTCGTTGGGTCTTGGTATTGAGATGGAGATCCCTGGGAGATTTTCAGCATTTGATAGTACGTGGAGCTGGGAGGTCTCTTGTGGACCAGTGTCCTGAACTTGGCTCTCCCACCTCAGAGGCACAGCCCTGACGCCTGGCTAGAGCACCAAGAGCCTTTCATCCACACGGCTCAGAATAAAAGGGAGAAAAAAGAGAAAGGAGGAAAGAAGATAAATAAAATAAAGTAAAATAAAATAATTAAAATGAAGAATAAAAATATTAAGAAAAAAATTTTAAAAAAAAAAAAAAAAAAAAAAAAATGGACAGACAGAACCCTAGGACAAATGGTAAAAGTAAAGCTATACAGACAAAATCACACACAGAAGCATACACATACACACTCACAAAAAGAGAAAAAGGGGAAAATAAATATATATATCTTTGCGCCCAAGTCCACCTCCTCAATTTGGGATGATTCGTTGTCTATTCAGATATTCCACCAATGCAGGGTATATCATGTTGATTGTGGAAATTTAATCCGCTGCTTCTGAGGCTGCTGGGAGAGATTTCCCTTATTCTTCTTTGTTCACACAGCTCCTGGGGTTCAGCTTTGGATTTGGCCCCGCCTCTGCATGTCGGTTGCCTGAGGGTGTCTGTTCTTCGCTCAGACAGGAGGGGGTTAAAGGAGCAGCTGATTCGGGGGCTCTGGCTCACTCAGGCTGAGGGGAGGGAGGGGTACGGATGCGGGGCGAGCCTGTGGCAGCAGAGGCCTCCATGACGTTGCACCAGCCTGAGGCGCACCGTGTGTTCTCCCAGGGAAGTTGTCCCTGGATCACAGGACCCTGGCAGTGGCGGGCTGCACAGGCTCCCGGGAGGGGTGGTGTGGATAGTGACCTGGGCTTGCACACAGGCTTCTTGGTGGCTGCATTAGCAGCCTCAGCGTTTCATGCCCATCTATGGGGTCCGCGCTGATAACCACGGCTCGCGCCCATCTCTGGAGCTCGTTTAGGCGGCGCTCTGAATACCCTCTCCTTGCGCACCAGGAAACAAAGGGGGAAGAAAAAGTCTCTTGTCTCTTCAGCAGCTCCAGACCTTTTCCTGGACTCCCTCCCGGCTAGCTGTGGTGCACTAGCCCCCTTCAGGCTGTGTTCACGCAGCCAACCCCAGTCCTCTCCCTGGGATCTGACCTCTGAAGCCCGAGCCTCAGCTCCCAGCCCCCACCCACCCCGGCTGGTGAGCAGATAAGTGTCTCGGGCTGGTGAGTGCTGGTCGGCACCGATCCTCTGTGCGGGAATCTCTCCGCTTTGCCCTCCGCACCCTTGTTGCTGCGCTGTCCTCTGCGGCTCCGAAGCTTCCTCGCTCTGCCACCTGCAGTCTCCACCCACGAAGGGGCTTCCTAGTGTGTGGAAACCTTTCCTCCTTCACAGCTCCCTCCCACTGGTGCAGGTCCCGTCCCTATTCTTTGTCTCTGTTTTTTCTTTTTTCTTTTGCCCTACCCAGGTACGTGGGGAGTTTCTTGCCTCTTGTGAAGTCTGAGGTGTTGTGCCAGCATTCAGTAAGTGTTCTGTAGGAATTGTTCCACATGTAGATGTATTTGTGATGTATTCGTGGAGAGGAAGGTGATCTCCACGTCTTACTCTTCTGCCATCTTGAAGCTCCTCTCGCTTTCCTCATTTTTATTTAACATACTAGTGGAAGTTCTAGCCAGCACAATAAGGCAAGCAAAGGAAATAAAAAACATATACATAGAAAGAAAGAAAAAGTCTGTCCCTGTTTGTAGATAGTGTGATGATTAATATAGAAAATCCCAAGGAAGCTAAAGAAAAAAAAAAAAAAAAAACAAAAGAAAAAAAAAGTTCTAGAAATAATGAATTCAGAAAGGTCACAGCATATAACGTCAAGAGACAAAAATCAGTCACATTTCTATATACTAACAATGAACCTGTGGAAACCAATTAAAAACACAATATTGTTTATAATTCTTCTGAAGAAAGTAATATGCTTAGTTTAAAAACAACACATACTGTATCTGTATGATGACAATTACAAAATCCAAATGAATTAAATTTTTGAAAAAACCTGAATAAATGGAGAGACATATCATGCTCATGGATTAAAAGAATCAATATAGTAGAGATGTCAATTCTCCCCAAACTTATCTGTAGGTTTTATGCACTTCCTATCAAAATACCCACAGATGGTTTTTGTTTGGCTCTTTGTTTTTGTAGACATGACAAGATCTAGGGCTGGAAAGAGTTCTTAGGCTTGACTCCAAAAGCATAATCCATAAATGAAAAAATTAATAAGTTCAACCTCATCAAAATAAAAATAAAAAATAACCTTTGCTCTGTAAAAAATTCTGTGAAGATGATAAAACACACTATGTCCTGGGAGAAAATATTTGCAAAATGCAAAAAAAGTATATAGACTATATAAAGAGCTCTCAAAACATAGCATTACGAAAATAAACGATTCAAGTGGAAAATGAACAAAAGACATAGACATTTCACTAAAGAAGATATACAGATGGCAAATAAACACGATATGATGTTCAACAGTCTTAACCATGGGAAAATGCAAACTAAAACCACAAGATACCATTACACTCCTATCAAAGTGGACAAAATAAAAAATAGTGAAAACATCAAATGTCAGCAAGGATGTGGAGAGATGAATCACTCACACATTAATGACAATACAAAATGATACAGCCATTCTGGAAATTAGCATGGAAGTTTCTGAAAAACATAACAAAGTGTACATTTACCATATGGTCCAGCAATTAGACTTTTGCTCAGAGAGCCCGGAAAAATGAAAACTTATGTTCACACAAAAAGATGTACATGAATGTTCAGAGCACCTCTATTCATAATAATTGGACAATAGAAACAACCCAAATATCTTTCAATGGGTGAATTTTTAAACAAATTGTGATACATCCATACCATAGAATACTGCTTAGTATTAAAAAGAAATAAACTACTGAGACACCCAGTGACATGGATGGTTCTCAAGGAATTATACCGAATCTTAAAAGTTACATACTATGCAATTACATTTGGGTAATTTTCTTGAAGTAACAAAACTGTGGAGATAGAAAATGGATTAGTGGTTCCCAGGGCTTAGGGATGGGGGTAGAAAAGTAAAAGGGTGGGAGAGAATGCTATAGGAAGGGATAGTAGTTATCAAAGGGATATTAAAGCATGAGGGATCCTTGTGATTTTGGAACAGTTCTTAGAACTGTATCTTGGCTAAAATTTTGGTTACATGGATATAGACATATGATAAAATTATATAGAACTAAATATACACATACAAATATATACACACGCACACAAAGGACTGTATGTAAAATGTGAAATCTGAATAAGTTTGGTGGGTTGTGTCAATGTCAACTCCCCAGTTGTTATATTGTACTATAGTTATATAAAATTTCACTATTTGGGAAAACTAGGTGAAGGGTATAGGTAACCTCTCTATACTGTTTCTTACAGGTGCATGTTAATTTACATTATCTCAAAATAAAAATGTTTAATTAAAAAAACAAGTTTATTTTAAGCTAGCCACAAAAGAGTACATTCTATGAATTATTTTTATAGATTCAGAAGCTGGCAAAAATTATCTCTCGTGTTACATGTTAGGATAGTGGGGAAGGTCATGAGTTAAATGATTGTAAGAAAGTGATTATATATATGATTATATATAAATAATATATAAATTATTTATTGTGTTTTGTCACACAGTATCCAGAATATCTGATTTATATTCTCAGGAAATATCTGTAAATATATATAGTCATCTGTATTTTTAAGCTGCTGATTGTTACAGACATTTTGAAACATGAGAAGTATCAAATAAGCAGAGATATAATTAGTTCCTTATAAATTTAGCCAATGTTATCATTATCTAGCTAGCTAGCTATCTCCCCAGGAAAGAAACACACATACACATACACACAGACACAAGCAGTTATACAGGAAAATGAGTGGATTTGCTGAGTAAAGGCCATTTCCATTCAGTGTCTCATTTGAAATGCCATGTCAAAGTTGTCTGATTCTCTTTGTTACTCAGAAATATGTCTTTAGTCAAAAAAGTATGCATTTGAGGCCATTACTGACAGTTTTTCAGATCTATCAGAATTGTAGTGGTATCTAGTATACAGTATATTTGCTAATTCCTTTTAGTTTATTTAAATTTTATAAAGCACTGCTTATAATGTTTTGTTAGTAGCTTCTACCATAATACTCAACTTCCCATAAAACATGTAGTTTGCACAATAATTGTTACCTCTTGCTTTAGTAAATAAAGTTTCTATATTAGCACAAGTCTAGACAAGTTAAGCTGGTGAATAATCTAAACTTTTATCCATTTGGCAAATATTTTATTTAACACCTATTACTTTTCCATGCACTCTTCTGGAGTCTGACGATGTAATAGAAAACAATATTTTAAAAACCCAATTTTAAAGACATGATGGTCTGCCTGACAAGTATTTCTAAGGTGAGAGCAAATGGGAATCGCATAAACATATATTGCAACTTGTGTTATGCTAGTTTTGTTTTCATAGGACAGTTTAGTCATTTTGGTCATGTTCAATAATGGTATGTCATAAATTCTTATTAAAATATTGCAATTAGCAGAATTATAAGAAATAAACTGGGTATTTTCACATGCATGGAAAGAATTCTATTTTATCACTTCAAGCTTCATTTTATTTTTCTTTTAATTCATTATTTAAGCCATATATTGTTGATATTTTTTCCCCAAGAATGAAAATTTGGCTCTCTCTGCCTTTTACTACTGTAGGTTTCTTACTAAAGGTGAAAACTTCATAGCATATATAATCATTCTCCATTGGAATATAAAATTCATATTTTGGGGGAATCACAGTTTCTCATTTTTCATTGGCTGAAATTCTTTTTGGTAGGTAAAAATACAATTATGTATTATTTAAAATTCAGTTATCTTCATTATGAATATTTAAGTTCATAACAACTTCCATTCTACTGTGTCACACTTATGCCTCCATATTTTCTGTTTTCTTGTGCTATCGTAAGTTATACAGGAGAATGAGTGGATTTCAAGTCACTCAGTTTTATCACTCTTGTCAATTCTTGGGAAATACTTTGAAGACTGACATTTTTGCTAAAATAAAGTTTAGGTATAACTTCTAAGTAGCCTCTAAGTATCATCATTTCTTTAAACTAGAAATTATTTCAAGAAAAAGTAGGTTTCCTTGTTGACCTGGGGCCAACCTCTCCTTTAGACATAGTGGCTAGGATGCTCATTACTTTTAGGAACTCTCAAGGATGCTTTAGTTTTGTTCAAAATTAGAAGAAAATATTGAACTTTTAGGTCAAACAAAATAATTTAACATATAATGTTAATATATTAATTTTTATACCCATGTAGTTATAAGACATAATTTTGAATATTTTCACGTCTCTTTGAATGGAGGAAAGGGCCAAGGAAGGCAAAAGTGTCAAGGACCCACAGAAGTCATAATGGAGTCCAATGATACTATTTGTCTTTATTGAAACATGGGCAGCTGTGGAATTATTGATGAATCTAATCCTCTACACAGAGAATTTTGCTCTATAAACACATCCACTCATACTATTGTATTTTGTGTACGTTTGCTGAGTAAAAGCCATTTCCAAGCGTTTTATACATTTTCTAATTCTCACTATGGCCTTATATTAAAGAATTGGTGGTGAGGGAAATACAGTTGAATGGGCAAGTTGATTTTCTGTAGAGGAGAATGGCAAGTGAACTCTAAGCCATGCAAGCTTAGTATTAAATAAGTATATACACAAAGAATCAATGGAGAAAACGACAAAACTGACAAAACATAGAGAATAACTTAATACTTAGTTCTCTTTATGTACCTGTGGTAGTCCCCCAAATTTTTATTAAATCTTGTCCTCAGTGATGTTCTCTATATTTTGGAGATAATTAAATGTAAAAGTGTGTCAAAACTAACTCACAAGTGAATAGTAAGTTCTGTGGTTAGTCTTTAAGATTAAGTTGAGAAAAGAAAAAATTAAAGAAAATTGCTAAATTACTTAGACCACAGTTCCGTAATTTAAATCACTGCCTCAATCTGTGATGGCCATAATTATTAAAAGTATCTTCATTAATTAATAATCTGGCCCTCTCTTTCTACCCTTAATTCAATTATTTATCTTTCCTTCAGATTTAGTTTTAAGAATACTGTTACACAAAATACAATTAAACTGTCTGATTGAAAAGCATTCAGTTTAATTATACTGAAGATGGTGGAGAAGCATTTATAAACATGCTGCTTTTTAATTTTCTTAATGTAGAAAAAAACTGCAACAGAAATTAAACTATGGGTGTACTATAGGTTTTATATTTTGTACATTTATTGACTGACCATCAGGGGAAAGCATATGATCATCTTGGGATGTGGTATTACTTCATTCAAACTTTGTAATTTGGGGGTGGTGGCATTCTAGAGAAGATAAAAATTCATTGATATGATCCCATAAACTCTTACTTAAATGTCATAAAGAAATTCAGTGTTAAAAGAAATGCAGTGGAAAAGAAATGGAGATTTTTAAATAATATAGTTAATTTCATCAGGCATGGCAATCAACAGGGGTAATTTAATTTCTTCCTTGTACCACAAGAAGCAGACACTGTGGGTGAGCTATCTATAGAGTAATTATCCCAATGCCTTTCTCTGGTGTGAGGATACTTGTTTGCCTGGCTATCCCAACTGGGTTGCGCCTAGTGAATCGTAAGTGAGATTTGATACAGTGTTTCTTGGAAAAACCTTTCTTCCTGGATACATTCTTTGATACTCCTTTTCCCCTTTGGTGAATGTGATCCTTAGAGCACTGTCACGTTTTTCTGTGAGGCAACATGTGAGAGTGAAAAACGTGCATGATTTGGGTGGTAGAATAGAAAAGTAAAAATGCTGGATCCTTGACTTCATTGGGCTATACCAAACCCAGATACATTTACTTCCAGAATTCCTATTACATGAGATAAATCAAAGTGTCTCTTAAGTCATTATTATCTGTGAATTCATTTTTTTCACAGCATAAGGAATGAAGTAATTCCTGATATATTCATACTACAACTTCTTATTTATGTTCTTTTAACAGAGTAACTTTGGGAAAATCTATTTACTTCATTGACATATTGAATTATTATAAAAATAATTGAGAATTTTATTGTTACAAAGGTGCAGTAATAGTAGGGTTTATCCAAATTTTCATAGCTAAATAAATGTAGTAATATTAAGCTATCTATCTGTCTATTTATTTATCATGCATGCCAAACTAGTGGTGATGAGAGAATACCTCATTGTGGATTTAATTTGTATTTTCCTAATCACTAGTGACATGATATCTCCTTTCATATGTGTGTTGGCTATTTGTGATTCTTTTCCAGGGAATAACCCTTTGTATTCTTTGCTCCTTTTTTATTTGCTTGTCATCTTGTTCTCATAAATTTCTTGGTATTCTTTATAGTTTATAAATAGTCAAATTTATTAATATTTTCATCTGTAAAAGGTCTTTGCTTTTTTGTGCCTCATGAAAAAATCTCTCCCTACTAGAACATTATTAAAATACTGTCCTCTTTTTAATCTATTTTTTAAAGTTGCTTTTATGTTTAGCTCTTTAATCCATATTGAATTAAAATTTGTATATGCTGGGAAGTAGGAATATAATTTTATGTTATATTTACCATGTAGATAACATTTTTGCTGTTGTAAATGTGGCCATTTCCTTCTATAGTTTTATAGTTTTTAAGAGGTATATAGAGATGAAATTGTGTTTTATGTATTGATTTTGTGTTTTATGTATCTAGTCACCTAACTGAAATGTCTTATATTATGTAAGACTTCACATATTTCCTAAGATTCTCTTTGTATACAACCATATTTTTCCAGTCTTTGCAAAATTTCTAAGTTCTTCGTTCTTATTTGCCTGGTTTGGGCCTCCAAAACGTTGTTGAAAATAAGTGGCTCTGATTTTGAAACATTGCTGCAAGATATTTGGTACAACATTGTTCCCATTAAGAGGTAGGAGTCTATGTCACTTTCCCTCAAACGTGGTTAGGTTTTGTGACTTTTTGACCATTAGAGCATAGCAGAAGTGATACTATGTGGTTTCCTAGGCTACAGCAGAAAAGACCTGCAGTTTCTGCCTTGTTCACTGGACTACTGGCTTCCCTCATCTGTAATGTAACAGTTTTTAGTACCATAAGGCCATGAAGCTATAAGGAATACCAAGCCACATGGAGTGGCTATGTGTAGGCATTCCAGGTGACAGTCCCAGGTGAGCCCACCCTAGTTACCAGATATATGAACAAAGAAGCCACCAGATTATTCCAGCCTTCAGAAATCTGAGTGTCCTCAAGGAGGCCCGAATGTCATGAAGGAGAGAAAATCATCCCTACTGTGTCCAGTCCACATTTCTAAGTCACAGATCCCATGTGCACAATAAGATTGTTGTTATTTTGCATGACTAATTATTGAGGGTGGTTAATCATGTAACAATAGGTAACTGGAAAACATATTTTTCTTATTCATGACTTTAATGAAAATACCTTGAAAATGCCATATTGCCATTAAATACAATATTTGGAATGAATTTTGATACTGGCTATTAGCTGACTAAGGAAATTCCCTTTCCTTGCCTTTTTCACCTTCTAGGAGTCTCCCACATTCCTTAGTTTAGGGCTCCTTACTTCATCTTCAAAGCCAGCATCATAGCATCTTCAAATCCCACACTCTGACGCTCCTATTTCTCTCTTTCTCTTATAAAGACTCTTAGATTACATTAGGCCTACCTGGATAATCCCCCCATGGGAAATCCCTTAATTTAATGGCATTGCAAAGTCCCTTTTGCCATGTAAAGTAACATATTCATAAGTTTGGGGGATTTGGACATGGACTTTTTTGGTGCAGAGGAACAATTTTTCTGCCTACTGCACTACCCAACTTGCAATTGATACTAAAATTAAACTTGCCTTTGATTTCCCCAGTGAGAGTCCCCAGCTATCCAATTAGATCTGCCCTAATAGAAGTCTTGAACAGAAGATAGCTTTAAGCAGATTAAAGTCAAATCACAGCATAGACAAGCTTGTGCAAAAACTATAGTTAAGAATAGAAAATGGAAAACATTATACCTCTAATTTTCTGCTTGTGTCCAGGGCTCTCCTGATCACATCATAGGACTAACCACAGCCACTTTGAGATGAAGCTTAATAGTCTTTATTAAATGGTGTTGGGGAAACTGGGTATTTACAGGCAAAAGGATAAAATTGGACTTCCATTTACGCCACTCACAAAAATTAACCCAGAATGGATTAAAGATTTAAGTGTAAGACCTGAAACCATAAAATGCTTAGAAGAAAACAGAGAGAGGAAAAGATCCTGATATTAGTCTTGGCAAAGATTTTTTGGATATGACATCAAAGGTATAAGAAACAAAGGCAAAAATAAACAAGTGGGACCACATAAAACTAAAAAGCTTCTGCAGAGAAAAAGAAGCTATCAAAAGAATGAATAAATAGGAAAGAAACTATCAACAGAATGAAGAGGCAACATAAGGAATGGGAGAAAATATTTGCAGACCATATATCAGATAAGGGGTTAATATCTAAAATATATTAGGAACTTATACAGCTCAATAGCAAAACAACAACAACAAAGCAAACCTCAAATGGCGAGAAAACCTGAATAGATTTTTTTTTTCCAAAAAAGGCATATAAATAGCCAAAACGTACATGGAAAGATCCTCAATATCTCTAATCATGGGAGAATTCGAATCAAAACCTCACCTCATACTTGTTAGAAAGGCTGTTTTCTAAAGGGCAAAAGATACAGATGCTCTTGAGGATATCAATTAAAGGGAACCCTGGTGCACTGTTGGTGGGAATGTAAATTGTTACAACTACTCTGGAAAACGATATGGAAGTTTCTCAAAAAAATTTTAAAAAGTACCATATAATCCAGCAATCCTACTTTTGGGTATATATCCAATGAAAATGAAATCACTACCTTGAAGAGATACCTGCATCCCCATGTTTACTGCAGCATTATTCACAATAGCCAAGACTTGAGAACAGCCTATGTGTCCATTGACAGATGAATAAATAAGCAAATATGTGGTGTGTGTGTGTATATATGCACATACAATGGAATATACATATATATGTACATACATACAATGTAATATTATTCACCCATTAAAAAAAGGAAATCCTGACATTTGCAACAACATAGATGGACTTTGGAGATATCATGCTAAGTAAATAAGTCAGACAAAGAGAAAGACTATATGATCTCACTTATATGTGACATCTAAAAAAAAGCCAAACTCATAGAAATGGAGGGTAGAATAGTGGTTGCCAGGGGCTGGGGTGGGGGAAATGGTAATATGTTCATTAACAGTATAAACTTCCAGATGTAAAATGAATAAGTTCTGAGGATTTTATGTTCAGCATAATGACTATAGTTAACAATATTGCATTATATGCTTGAAAGTTGGTAAGAGAGTAGATCTTATATGTTCTCACCCTCGCCCAAAAATTGTAATTATGTGAGGTGATGGATGTGTTAACTAACCTTTTAGAGGTAATCATTTTGCAATATATACATGTATCAAATAATCATATTGTACACCTTAAACGTGCACAATATTATATGTTAGTTATATCTCAACAAACCTAGAATAAATGAAATGAAGAGTATATTGTCTTTCTTGGATCCTATTTCCTACATGCTGAACTAGTTTGGTACAGCTCAATGCCACATACAGAGCATAATGAATAGTCTGGATGATTATGTTAAAAAGGCACTAATATGGCAGATTGAACTTATGCCACATGGGAGAAGAATCAGATACTATACCACAGATTGAAATATTTAAATCCATGGCCATCATTAAAAGTAAACTGAAGGAAGAAGAGAAGGGGTAAAATTTTCAGAAGGATAAGCTAATTATTTGTGCTTGATTGATTTATTTGGAAAATAGCAATCCTATATTTCCCTTCAAATATTAACAAGCACATCAATTGATTATACTTTAATGGAGTGTTCTTTAGAAACTTGGACAAATGATATTCCTCTTTGAGACTGCTATTACCAATAGCTCTTGCTTGAACAAGGTTCATTTATCATCTATCTTATTCTCAGGTTTAAGTGTGAGTCACTGTGATACATGTTTCTGAATGTGGCTGATCATGTCATATACTAATTCAGAAATTTTGGAGAGCAGATAAGGATAACTTCAACAGTGATTACTAGTTTATTTCATTGCTTGTATTACTTGAAGAATCTGGTTTGTCTTTTCAAAAGATCAAATATTCTATTTAAATACAAACCACATTTATGGCCTGTTTTCTATATGTTACATACCATGTTGTGTGTAAACACAACTTGATTTCAAAAGCTATTAACCTAAATTTTAAAATTCCTGCCTTAGGGCAGACATAAAATACCAGTGCAAAGTAGAAAGTGCTTTCTAATAACCCATTTCTCTGGAGAATCTCATTCCACTGGATACCACTCTTCTATGCTCATTGCAACCCATTGCTGCTATTGTTTTCCTTGCTTTCATTCTGAGACCACAACTTGGTCCCAGATACTTGGTGTCACATAATATTATACAGTACAGTAGCTTAAACACAATTCATGCATAATACCTAGTTTCTGAATGTTTTGCCTTTCTGTTTCCTTCTCAGTTATGGTTGCAGTACTGTGGCCTCTACCATCTACTTCCCATTGGACAGAGTTTTGTCTTGTTGATGTAGAATGTGTTCATGTTTTGCCTATATTTGCTACGTATTCAATCACTAATATTAGCCATTGAATTATAAAAGGAATCTACCAAGAGACATTGGATGGCATAATTCATAGTGTATGTGACTATGGATTTGCAAAAATATTCCTCAAATGCACATTTCATAAAATGCCAAAGGCATAAGTATAAATCCAAATTTTGAAGATTTTTTTTCCATAAGGATCAAAGAATAAATTATCCAGGTGTTTTGCTTTCTTTTTACTTAACTATAAAGTTTTTACAATTTGCAAGTATGTTTCTATAAACAAGTTGTCCCCAAATCTTTTCTAAATCTCCTATAACACTTTTCAGCTAAATAGATTTTTGTCTCTTCTCCTGAAGATTTTGATTTTATATGTCTGGTCTAGGATATAGGAGTTCGTGTTTTTAATAAGCTTCCTCATTATTTCTGATTTACAGTCACATTTGGAAGCACTAACTTAGATTCCCTCTTGATGTCTCTCGCATACAAAGGTCTAAAGTGAGCTTTCAGAAAGTGCTGGATTACAGCCAGTTCATAGTGAAATTCTTTTACAACTGCTGTCTGTGACACTATTCCGTATTGTTTATTTAAGATAGATCCGGATGTAAGGAAGGAAAACTTTTCAATTTGCCGTGTTTGGGAGCTGGTCTTGAATTCATGTCCATACAGGATCATTAAACTTCCATATGGAGGCAGAACATAGGAGTGGCTATTTCTGATCAAGGTGGTCATTTGTTGCTCAGAGAGAAGCTTTATATACTCGTAGTTTTTGAACATGTATTGAATTGAAACTTCATACTAAAGCAACAGAAATTAAGGAAAATCATTCCTTGATCTGCAAAGTTTTGAGTCGATGATAATAATCTGTTGCCTCAGTCTTAAATGAATTTCAATATACCTGTTATAAAAATGGATGTTAGAGGATAATTATCTTCTACTTCACATACCGCACCTGGATTCAAAAATAATTGCCATATTAAGTAATGATATAAAGTATGAGTTATTAGAAAATAACTGAAAGCAAATAGTAATAATAATTATATTAATCGCTAATATTTTTATGCTACATTTGACAGTAAGCTGTCTTAACAACTGACAATATGAATGAGGAGTATATCTTTTGTTGAGGTTACATTACACACTTGTATATGATAATTAAACATGAGTGATGGATGGACTGCTGTAAAATATTCATTATATGCTGTTTTCTCAGTGATAGAATATAAATTCTTCAGGAATAAAATCATTAGACCTAAAGCATATTTGCTCCTTCTGCAAGTTATTTTGAGAAACATTATTTCTTATGAACATGTTTCAGAGAAACATATTATCACAGTTGTTAAGAGTAAAGTTAGCCTGGAATCTTAATGGTATCTAGCAAATTAAAAGATTGAAATATAGACATCATAAATATCCATATTTTTAAAAATATGTGAAGGGACTACACTGAGTTTATCTTATTTTAAATAAAATGTTAATTAAGGTAACATATATGGCAAATTTGGTGCTAGGCTATTACCTAATTTTCTGAATTCTTGCTCAATTTAATTTAGATGTTTCCAAGTAGATACAGTTTAAATATTCCAGTAAGTGAAGTTGAGGCATCTCTCTAAAATGTAAAAAGTTTATAATGGTAAATGTTTATCCACTGGCCTTCTAATGTAAAAACAGCTCTGATTTGTAGCATTTGCCAGTTTCAGTGGTGTAAATACACCAACCATGGCTGATGTTAACCTACCAGTATTTTGTCATTGAACATGGAGTTGGAAAGAGTCACACAGAATTGGCTCTTACAGCAGGTATGAGCTGGCTCTAGCACACATTATGTGATTTAAACTGCCTAGATACCAATAAAGATTAATTTTTATTTACATTTATTTACATTTATATACATTACTCTGTGGGAAGCAATTTTTTAAACAATTATGTAAACAACAGACTCTAAAATGATCCCCAATTATCCTAGCCTCTGGTGTTCACACCCTTGTATAATCATTTCCCCTGACTGTGACTAGAACCTGTGATTTGACTTCAACCAATAGAATATGGCAAAAGTGATCAGATGTCACTTCCGTGTTTAGTTACATGAGATTGTAATGTCCATTTGCAAGAGATTTCTCTCTTGCTGGATTAGTTAAAGCAAACAGCCATGTTAAGGAGTCTACCTGGTAAGGTACTGAGAAAAACCTCAGGTTGACAATGAATAAGAAACAGCCCTTAGCCCAGTAGATAATAAATAACTGAATTCTGCCAACAATCACATGAGCTTTGAAGCAGACCCTTCCCCAGTCAAGCCTTGAGATGAAACTGCAACCCAGAAGGACATCTTGTTGTAGCCTTGCAGAGATCTAGCTAAGTTGTGTCTAGATACCTGATTCATATAAACGATAAGGTAATAAATGTATACATATTTTAAACCACTATGTTTATAGTAATATAGTAATATTAGTACACAAAAAGAACTAATACAGCTTACATCATGCTTACTGTGTCAGACACTATTCCAAGAGCCCTATAAAGTGTTTACTCATTTTATCTCTCTAACAGCCCTAGGGTATTATTAACCCCATTTTATAAATAAGAAAATGGGGGCACATCATGGTGAAATAATTTGTCCAATTTCACTGAGCAAATAAGTGGACAAAATAGGATTCAGATCTAAGCAGCTGAGCTCTTGAGTTCATGTCATTAACCTCTAAACCACATGCCCTGCAGTGCCCTTGTGACAACATTAATGAACCCATTAGACAAATCTAAAAATCTCCAGCTAGGATATACCATGTTTCTTTGAAAGCACAGTACATACTTTGCTTATTAATGGAATGGAACTTAATGTTTGTATGCCATCTCATCTGAATTCCACTGAGGTATTTTCTCACAAACACTGCCAAGATGGTTTATGCTTCCTGGCAAGCTCAATCAAACCAAGAAATAGGATGCCTTAGTTAGTTAGACAAGGAAGAGTTAACATTGGTTTCAGCCTGTCTACAATCTGTTTGTATGTAGTTAGAGAAGAAACCTCTGCCAGAAGACAACTAAGGCAGGGCACTGTAAATATTTTAGTCAACATTGTGTAATCATTGTTCTCTCTTAAGTATCATATCCCATCATTTCATTCTCCCAGTTAGACTAAACAACTCTGATATTTCCCACTGTTAAAATAAGATTAAAGGGAAACTTGTAACATGCTCTCAAGTGTCCTTTTTATAAATAGAGTTAAGAAAATGGCAGTTGGTTATAAAATAAAATGTCAATGTTGCCACATTATTTTGTATTGTAATATTTGATATCAGTTACCAGTACTATATTGTGATGCTGAATAGTGTCAGATTCTGGATGGCAGATGAAAGACTACATGTAATGCAAAAATTCTAGTTGATTCTCTATATCAAATCTGATGTTCATCTCTACAGAGTAAGTGGCAGTCCTGTCATTATTCTAGCATTCAAGTCATCTACATTATTATATCATGTAAAAAATGTTTACCATATTTGAAACACAGACACATGACGGATTTGTTTTCAAGAACTCCATAAAACTCCCTAAACGTCCATCCTTTCCTCACTAATCAGAGTACTCTAGTCCTGTCAAGCAATTCTCCAAATCCTCCATGTATCTTCCCATAACTATAGCTTTCCACACATCTCTTGAGTGTCTACCTTGCTTCTACCTGATTACTGGGTCAATCAATTCTATACTATCTTAATAGCTACCACCTCTTCACTTCTCAAATCTATGTCTAATATGACAGTTTGAAATTTTGTAATGATACGTTTCTATGTTTGTGTCATCCACTAGATTCTGAGTTCCAATGCTTTTCTCATAGTCATCCTTTTATTCTCACACCATAACATAGTTTGTTTTGAACAAAATACTTGTTTATTGTATGAGTGAATGAATTAGTTAATGGTTCATATCCTCATAAAAATGTATACCCATGTACATAGGTGTTAATACTATCGATCAGTTTATTAAATGTTAAAAATATTGAACAAGACACTTGTAGAATTCAGCTGCACTTGGGTTTGACACTAAAATGGTATCATTTGCCTGGGGTGTCACTTGTGGCAGAAAAATAGAGTCACAAAATTCTTTCAATTTTAGAATTCATAAAGGATGTTTAAGATACATCTATTTCTACTGCTTTCTGTCAATGAGAGAGAAAGATACGAAAACTCAGCAAAATGAAATAATCCCCATGGTTTATAAAGAAAACATTTATTTTTTATGAGTATGTCTACCTTGAGGGATTTCCCCCTTCTTTTGTTACTTTTAGAAAAACTTTCAGGAGGGGCAAGAGGATGATAGAAAAAAAAAAAGTGAGAAAAAAGAAATGGCATTATATAATTCACTTATTCAGGTAAAGTTAGTTTCCATAACACTGGGTTTCCTACCCATTTGAGAATATTGTTACTCATTCACTAAAACGTGTTGAGTTGAAACAAATAGACTGCCAGATATTTCTCCAGTAAAGATGGGTTTATTCGGGATCAGCAGACAATTCCAGTTAGAGGTCTGCAAACATGGCAAGCCAAGTCCCCATACAGCAAGGGAAGGAGAACATTTTTATAGAGAGGAAAAAGCATGTTGGAAGAGCTTTTCATTGGCTGAGTCCTCGCCAAAAAAGAAGGAGTCGGAGGACCTTCTGGATGGCAGAGGAGTAAGATATGGAGATCACCTTCCTCCCCACAAATACATTAAAAATACATCTACATGTGGAACAACACCTACAGAACACCTACTGAACGCTGGCAGAAGACCTCAGACTTACCAAAAGGGAAGAAAATCCCCATGTACCTGAATAGGGCAAAAGAAAAAACAGAGACAAAAGAATAGGGATGGAACCTGTGCCTCTGGGAGGGAGCTGTGAAGGAGGAAAAGTTTCCACACACTAGGACCCCCCCCTTCACTGGCGGAGATGGAGGACAGGGGAAGCTTCAAAGCCATGGAAGAGAACGCAGCAACAGGGGTGCAGAAGGCAAAGCGGAGAGATTCCCGCACAGAGGATCAGTGCCGACCAGCACTCACCAGCCTGAGAGGCTTGTCTGTGCACTCACTGGGGCACGTGGGGGTGAGAGCTGAGGCTTGGGCTTTGGAGGTCGAATCCCAGGGAGAGGACTGGGGTTGGCTGCATGAACACAGCCTGAAGGGGGCTAGTGAGCCACAGCTAGCCGGGAGGGAGTCCGGGAAAAAGTCTGGACTTGCCTAAGAGTCAAGAAACCACTATTTTGGGGTGTGCGAGGAGAGGAGATTCAGAACACCGTCTAAATGAGTTTCATGGACAGGAACGAGCCGCGGCTATCAGCGCAGACACCAGAGATGGGCATGAAACGCTAAAGCTGCTGCTGCAGCCATCAAGAATCCTGTGTGCAAGCACAGGTCACTATCCACACCGCCCCTCCTGGGAGCCTGTGCAGCCCGCCACTGCCAGGGTCCCGTGATCCAGGGACAACTTCCCCAAGAGAACACACGGCATGCATCAGGCTGTTGCAATGTCACACTGGCCTCTGCCACTGCAGGCTCGCACTGCATTCCGCACCACTCCCTCCCGCCGGCCTGAGTGAGCCAGAGCCTCCGAATCAGCTGCTCCTTTAACCTCCTCCTGTCTGTGCGAAGAACAGATGCAAGAGGGCGACCTACATGCAGAGGCGGAGCCAAATCCAAAGCTGAACCCCAGGAGCTGTGCAAAGAAAGAAGAGAAAGGGAAATTTCTCCTTGCAGCCTCAAGACCTATGGATTAAATATCCACAATCAACTTGATGTACCCTGCATCTGTGGAATAACTTAATAGACAAGGAATCATCCCAAAATTGAGGCAGTGGACTTTGGGAGCAAATGTAGACTTGGGGTTTGCTGTATGCAACTGCCTAGTTTCTGATTTTTAGGTTTATCTTAGTATAGTTTTTAACACTTGTTATCATTGGTGGATTTGTTTATTGGTTGGTTGCTCTCTTCTTTTTTTAATTCCTTTTCTGAATTTTTTTTTTATTTTAATAACTTTATTTTATTACGTTTTTCTTTTTTTTCTCTCTCTCTTTTATTCAAGCTGTGTGACTAATGACATCTTCATGCTCTGGCCGGTGTCAAACCTGAGCCTTTGAGGTGGGAGAACAGAGTTCAGGACATTGAACCACCAGAGACACCCCCCCCGACCCCATGTAATATCAATTGTCAAGAGCTCTCCCAGAGATATCCATCTCAATGCTAAGACCCAGCTCCACTCAATGACCAAGTTCCAGGGCTCAACACCCCATGCCAAACAACTAGCAAGACAGGAACACAACCCCACCCATTAGCAGAGAAGCTGCCTAACATCATAGTAAGTTCACATACACCCCAAAACACACCACTGGACATGATCCTGCCCACCAGAAAGACAAGATCAAGTTTCATCCACCAGAACACAGGCACCAGTCCCCTCCACCACGAAGCCTATAAACCCATTGAACCAACCTCACCACTGGGGGCAGACACCAAAAACAACAGGAATTACGAACTTGCAGGCTGCGAAAAGGAGAGCCCAAAGACAGTAAGTTAAGCAGAATGAGAAGACAGAGAAATATGCAGCAGATGAAGGAGCAAAGTAAAAATCCACCAGACCACACAAATGAAGAGGAAATAGGCAGTCGACGTGAAAAAGAATTCAGAGTAATGTAGTAAAGATGATCCAAAATCTTGGAAATAAATGGAGAAAATACAAGAAATGTTGGACACGAGCCTAGAAGAACTAAAGAGCTAACAAACAATGATGAACAGCACAATAAATGAAATTAAAACTTCTCTAGAAGGAATCAATAGCACAATAACTGAGGCAGAGGAACGGATAAGTGACCTGGAATATAAAATAGTGGAAATAACTACTGCAGGGCAGAATAAAGAAAAAAGAATGAAAAGAATTCAGGACAGTTTCAGAGACTTCTGGGACAACATTAAATACACCAACATTCAAATTATAGGGGTCCCAAAAGAAGAAGAGAAAAAGAAAGGGTCTGAGAAAATATATGAAGAGATGGTAGTTGAAAACTTGCCTAATATAGGAAAAGAAATAGTCAATCAAGTCCAGGAAGCAGAGAGAGTCCCATACCAGATAAATCCAGGGAGAAACACTCCAAGACACATATTAAACTATCAAAAATTAAATACAAAGAAAAAATAGTAAAAGCAGCAAGGGAAAAGCAACAGACAACATACAAGGGAATCCCCATAAGGTTAACAGCTGATCTTTCAGCAGAAACTCTGCAAGCCAGAAGGGAGTGTCAGGGCATATTTAAAGTGATGAAGGGGAAAAACCTACAACCAAGATTTTTCTACCAAGCAAGGATCTCATTCAGATTTGATAGGGAAATTAAAACATTTACAGACAAGCAAAAGCTTAGAGAAGTCAGCACCACTAAAACAGCTTTATAAGAAATTCTAAAGGAACTTCTCTAGGTAGGAAACACAAGAGAAAGAAAAGACCGACAAGAAGAAACTCAAAAAAATTAAGAAAATGGTAATAGGACCATACATATCAATAACTACCTTAAATGTAAATGGATTAAATGCTCCAACCAAAAGACATTGACTGGCTGAATGGATACAAAAACAAGACCCATATATATGCTGTCTACAAGAGACCCACTTCAGACCTAGGGACACATACAGACTGAAAGTGAGGGGTTGGAAAAAGATATTCCATGCAAATGGAAATCAAAAGAAAGCTGGAGTAGCAGTTCTCATATCAGACAAAATAGACTTTCAAATGAAGACTATTACAAGAGACAAAGAAGGACACTACATAATGATCAAGGGATCGATCCAAGAAGAAGATATAACAATTTTAAATCTTTATGCACCCAACATAGGAGCACCTCAGTACATAAGGCAAATGCTAACAGCCATAAAGGGGAAATCGATAGTAACACAATCACAGTAGGGGACTTTAACACCCCATTTCACCATTGGAGAGATCAACCAAAATAAAAATGAATAAGGAAACACAAGCTTTAAATGATATATTAAGCAACATGGACTTAATTGATATTTATAAGACATTCCATCCAAAAACAACACAATACACGTTCTTCTCAAGTTCTCATAGAACATTCTCCAGGATAGGTCATATCTTGTGTCACAAATCAAGCCTTGGTAAATTTAAGAAATTTGAAACTGTATCAAGTGTCTTTTCTGACCACAACACTATGAGACTAGATATCAATTACAGGAAAAACACTGTAAAAAAATACACTACTAAATAACCAAGAGATCACTGAGAAAATCAAAGAGGAAATTAAAAAATTCCTAGAAATAAATGACAATGAAAACACGATGACCCAAAACCTATGGGTTGCAGCAAAAGCAGTTCTATGAGGGAAGTTTATAGCAATACAGTCCTACTTCAAGAAACAAGAAAAATCTCAAATAAACAATGTAACCTTTCTCTAACCTTCTTTTAGAGAAATAAGAACGAAAATACCTCAAAGTTAGCAGAAGGAAAGAAATCATAAAGAGCAGAGCAGAAATAAATGAAAAAGAAATGAAGGAAATGATAGCAAAGATCAATAAAACTAAAAGCTGGTTCTTTGAGAAGATAAACAAAACTGATAAACCATTAGCCAGACTCACCAAGAAAAAAAGAGAGAAGACTCAAATCAATTGAATTAGAAATGAAAAAGGAGAAGTAACAACTGACACTGCAGAAATACAAACGATCATGAGAGATTACTACAAGCAACTGTATGCCAATAAAATGGACAACCTGGAAGAAATGGACAAATTCTTAAAAAAGCACAACCTTCCAAGATTGAACCAGGAAGAAGTAGAGAATATAAACAGACCAGTCACAAGTACTGAAATTGAAACTGTGATTAAAAATCTTCCAACAAAAATAGCCCAGGACCAGATGGCTTCAAAGGTGAATTCTACCAAACATTTAGAGAAGAGCTAACACCTATCCTTCTCAAACTCTTCCAAAATATAGCAGAGGGAGGAACACTCCCAAACTCATTCTATGAGGCCACCATCACCCTGATACCAAAACCAGACAAAGATGTCACAAAAAAAGAAAACTACAGGCCAGTAACACTGATGAATATAGATGCAAAAATCCTCAACAAAATACTAGCAAACAGCATCCAACAGCACATCAAAAGGATCATACACCATGATCAAGTGGAGTTTATCCCAGGAATGCAAGGATTCTTCAATATATGCAAATCAATAAATGTGTTACACCATATTAACAAATTGAAGTATAAAAACCATATGATAATCTCAGTAGATGCAGAAGAAGCTTTTGACAGAATTCAACAACCATTTATGATAAAAACTCTCCAGAAAGTAGGCATAGAGGGAACTTACTTCAACATAATAAAGGCCATAAATGACAAACCCACAGTGAACATCGTTCTCAATGGTGAAAAATTGAAACCATTTCCACTAAGATCAGGAATAAGACAAGGTTGCCCACTCTCACCACTATTATTCAATATTGTTTTGGAAGTTTTAGCCACAACAATAGACATGAAAGAGAAATAAAAGGAATCCAAATCAAAAAGAAGTAAAATTATCACTGTTTGCAGATGACATGATACTATGCATGGAGAATCCTAAAGATGTTACCAGAAAACTACTAGAGATAATCAATGAATTTGGTAAAGTAGCAGGATACAAAATTAAGGTACAGATATTTCTTGCATTCCTATACACTAATGACGTAAAATCTGAAAGAGAAATTATGGAAACACTCCCTTTTACCATTGCAACAAAAAGAATAAAATACCTAGGAAGAACTTCCCTAAGGAGACAAAAGACCTGTATGCAGAAAACTATAAGACACTGATGAAAGAAATTAAAGATGATACAAACAGATGGAGAGATATACCAAGTTCTTGGATTGGAAGAATCAACATTGTGAAAATGACTATACTACCCAAAGCAATTTACAGATTCAATGCAATCCCTATCAAACTACCAATGGCATTTTTCACAGAGCTAGAATAAAAAATGTCACAATTTGTATGGAAACACAAAAGACCCTGAATAGCCAAAGCAATCCTGAGAAAGAAAAACAGAGCTGGAGGAATCAGGGTCCCTGACTTCAGACTGTACTTCAAAGCTACAGTAAACAAGATAGTATGGTACTGGCACAAAAACAGAAATATAGATCAATGGAACAGGATAGAAAGCCCAGAGATAAACCCACACACATATGGTCACCTTATCTTTGATAAAAGAGGCAAGAATATACAATGGAGAAAAGACAGGCTCTTCATAAGTGGTGCTGGGAAAACTGGACAGCTACATGTAAGAGAATGAAATTAGAACACGCCCTAACACCATACACAAAAAGAAACTCAAAATGGATTAAAGACCTAAATGTAAGGCCAGACACTGTAAAACTCTTAGAGGAAATCATACACAGAACATTCTATGACATAAATCACAGCAAGATCCTTTTTGATCCCTCCTAGAGAAATGGAAATAAAACCAAAAAATGAACAAATGAGACCTAATGAAACTTAAAAGCTTTTGCACAGAAAAGGAAACCATAAACAAGACGAAAAGACAACCCTCAGAATAGGAGAAAATATTTGCAAACGAAGCAACTGACAAAGGATTAATCTCCAGAACATACAAGCAGCTCTTGCAGCTCAATATCATAAAGATAAACAACCCAATCCAAAAATGGTAAAAGACCTAAATAGACATTTCTCCAAAGAAGGTATACAGATTGCCAACAAACCTTTGAAAGATGCTCAACATCACTAATCATGAGAGAAATGCAAATCAAAAGTACAATGAGGTATCACCTCATACCAGTCAGAATGGCCATCATCAAAAAATCTACAAACAATAAATGCTGTAGTGGTGTGGGGAAAGGAAACCCTCTTGCACTTTTGGTGGGAATGTAAGTTGATATATTCACTATGGAGAACAGTATGGAGGTTCTTTGAAAAACTAAAAATAGAACTACCATACGACCCAGTAATCCCACTACTGGGCATATACCCTGAGAAAACCATAATTCAAAGAGTCATGTACCACAATGTTCATTGCAGCACTATTTACAATAGCTAGGACATGTAATCAACCTAAGTGTCCATCAACAGATGAATTGATAAAGAAAATGTGACAAATATATACAATGGAATATTACTCAGTCATAAAAAGAAATGAAATTGAGTTATTTATAGTGAGGTGGATGGACCTAGAGTCTGTCATACAGAGTGCAGTAAGTCAGAAAGAGAATAACAAATACCATATGCTAACACATATATATGGAATAAATAACAAAAAAAAAGGGTTCTGAAGAACCTAGGGGCAGGACAAGAATAAAGAGACAAATGTAGAGAATGGACTTGATGACGGGGAAGGGGAACGGTAAGCTGTGATGAAGTGAGAGAGTGGCATTGATATATTTACACTACCAAATGTGAAATAGATAGCTAGTGGGAAGCAGCTGCATAGCACAGGGAGATCAGCTTGGTGCTTTGTGACCACCTGGGGGGGGGGGATAGGGAGTGTGGGAGGGAGATGAAGAGGAAGGGGATATGGGGATATATGTATACATATAGCTGGTTCACTTTGTTATACAGCAGAAAGTAACACAACATTGTAAAGAAATTATACTCCAATAAAGATGTTAAAAAAAAAAAAAAAAAGAGGCTTTCTTCTACCTGTTGGGCTCTGCTGTCCTTGCAGTGCATGAGAGCTGCCCCTTTTGGTCTCCCAACTCTATTTAGTGGAGGTTTTTTTCTCTTAATTTTTTACAGAGGTTATAAGAAACTTGTATTTAGTTCAAAACTTTCTTACAGTCTGTTCCATCAGACAATATTTCCCAAGAATCCCATCTCAAGTATACAGAATATATCAGAGCTCCAATTGCATTAAATCTATTGGTTTTGATGAACTTATTTTCATTACCATGAAAAAGATTCGGAGATGTTTTCACACTCAAATAGGGATTCCTTTGAATACAAAACTCTTGAGATGACCCTTTCAGTGGATAGACTTATTTTCCCCTGAATTAGATGCAAATTCCTCTGAGAGAGGTAACATTACAGTCTCACAGTTGATTCATAATACTTTCTTCTCCTTCCTTTTTCTTACCCAAATGCCAATCTAGAGATGTAGCTCTAGGGTTGATTGGTATTCTGGTCTCCTTTCTTGCACCCATCCCTTGGTGATAGAATAAGGATGATAGAAATGGGGAACATATGTCTTCTTCTCTTACTTGACTGCCTATACCCAATTTGCTGAACACTCTCAGTTTGTTTTCACTTCTCTGTTTAACACTAACTGGAAGTTGGTTTTCTCTTGTAGCAGCCATTGAAATTGTGTTATCTTGAAGATTATTTGTTAGTTCTTCAAGAGCCTTCCTCCTCATACACATATCCTTGGTGCTAAAGATCTGGCTAAGGTTTAAACCTTTCTATAAAGCTTCTCCAATCACCTTACTGACTTCTGTCCTCTGCAATTGGTTATTGCATAATCAACTTTTGCTCTATAACAAACCACCCAAAAACCTAGTTACCTTATCATTATTACTTATTATAATTATTGCTAGATGATTCTTTTGGTATGGGCCAACTTATCTGATATCTGCTTGGCCAGCTCTTACATCTGTAGTCAACTAACATGTTGCTTGGTCAGTTGGATAACCTAGGACAGCCTTGCTTATGAGTTTGGAGGTTGATTGCCAAAGGCACCAGGGATTTTATCCATGTGGTTTTTGGCTTTTTGCTTGTTTGTTTCTTTTCTCTTTTTCCAGAACTTTATATCAGGCTTATTCACATGGTCACCTACATTTTCTAAATGCAGTGAGAGGGCAAGCCCCAATGTATCTGAACAAATGTTTCTTTGGGGAAGATGATTCTACTAAGATCTCTCTTGCTTCTTCAACAATATTCCTAAGTAACTAAGTTGAGGAGAGGCATATTGGGAAACTCAAAGGAACAAATAATATTCTGTTTCTTAAAATTTATTAGATATTTGTGTGTTCACTCTTCTTTAAATTTGTTGTATAAATTGCTGTGTGTGTGTATATATATTCTTTTCATGGTGGATTTTAATATAAACATTTTAAAGAAATTAGTTAGTAAAAGAAATAAACATAAATTGAATAGATCCACTAGTTTGTCACCTAGTTAACTAGCAATGTTAACATTTCGTGGAGCCAGGAGGTCTCTGGTGATCCAATGCCCTGAACTCACCTCTCCCACCTCAGAGGCTTAGGCCTGACACCCAGCCAGAGCACCAAGAGCCTGTCAGCCACACAGCTCAGAAGAAAAGGGAGATAAAAAAGAAAGAAAAAATATAATAAAATAAAATAAAGTTATTAAATTAAAAAAAATTTTTAATATATTATTAAAATAAGAAAATAAAAAGTAATAAAAAAAGAGAGCAACCAAACCAACATATAAATCTGCCAGTGATAACAAGCACTAAAAACTAAACTAAGATAACCATATAAATCAGAATCTAGTCAGTCACATACAGCAAACCCCAAGTCTACACTTGCTCCCAAAGTCCACCACCTCAATTTTGAGATGATTCGTTGTCTATTCAGGTATTCCACAGATACAGGGTACATCAAGTTGATTGTGTGGACTTAATCCACTGCTCCTGAGGCTGCTGGGAGAGATTTCCCTTTCTTTTCTTTGTTTGCACAGCTCCTGTGGTTCAGTTTTGGATTTGGCCCCACCTCTGCATGTAGGTCACACTCTGGCGTCTTTTCTTCACCCAGACCAAAGAGGGTTAAAGGAGAGGCTGATGGGGTGGGGGTGGGGTTCTGGCTCACTCAGGTCAGGGGAGGGAGGTCTATAGAATGCAGGGTGATCCTGCAGCAGCAGAGGCCAGTGTGATGTTGCAACAGCCTGAGGTGTGCCACGTGTTTTCCTGGGGAAGGTGTCCCTGGCTCACGGGACCCTGGCAGTGGCGGGCTGCACAGGCTCCCCGGGTCGGGTGTGGTGTGGATAGTGACCTGTGCTTGCACACAGGATTCTTGGTGGCTGCAGCAGCAGCGTTAGCATTTCATGCCCATCTCTGGTGTCCACACTGATAGCTGCAGCTGGTGCCCGTCTCTGAAGTTGTTTAGGCGGCGCTCTGAATCCCCTCTCATCGTGGACCCTGAAACCACAGTCTCGACTCTTAAGCAGGTCCAGACTTTTTCCCGGACTCCCTCCCGGCTAGCTGTGGCACACTAACCCCCTTCAGGCTGTGTTCACTCAGCCAACCCCAGTCCTCTCCCTGGGATCTGACCTCCGAAGCCCGAGCCTCAGCTCCCAACACCCACTCGCCAAGGCGGGTGAACACACAAGCCTCTCAGGCTGGTGAGTGCTGGTCTGCACTGATCCTCTGTGTGGGAATCTCTCTGCTTTGCCCTCTGCACCCCTGTTGCTGCGCTCTCCTCTGTGGCTCAGAAGCGTCCCCCCTGCCACCCCCGTCTCCACCAGTGAAGGGGGTTCCTAGTGTGTGGGAACTTTTCCTCCTTCACAGCTCCCTCCCAGAGGCACAGGTCCCATCCCTATTCTTTTGTTTCTGTTTTTTCTTTTTTCTTTTGCTCTACATGTGGGGAGTTTCTTGCCTTTTGGGAAGTCTGAGGTCTTCTGCCAGCATTCAGTAGGTGTTCTCTAGGAGTTGTGCCACGTGTAGATGTATTTCTGATGTATTTGTGGGGAGGAAGGTGATCTCCACGTCTTACTCCTCTGCCATCTTGAAGTTCCTCCCTGTCATGCAGTTTTTACCCTGACTTAAGCTATCAGATTGTAGAAAAGGAAACTAATTGGAATAAGTATAGTATAAAATTATTGATGTAGCAGATGGTTACAAACTCTACTTGTTTATATATTTTTATAAAACAAAGAGCATGCATGTCTGTCATCCTCAGTAGAACTGAGATCCCATAATAGAGATTCTGGACTACGTGGGAAAAGGACACAAAACCATGGGGGTCTGAAGTTACACAGCTTTGAGTTAGGGCCTTAGAAATTTCTTGACTATTTTGATTCTACATTTATGAATCATCTATGGCTTCGTGGTAGTAACTGTGAATGTCAGACAGCACAACATGTTCTGTATATTAACAAGGTCCTGCATTCCCTCATAGTGATACCCTGTTCTGGGTATACATTAAAATCTCATAAGAAATTTGAAAGACTTCATGCTTCTAGAATTTGTCTAAGCTCTTTAAATTGAAAATGTCTGAAAGGGAGTGACCTGTTTGCTATCTTACATTGACTAATTTTATGCTCTAGTCTAAAAAGTCATCTGTATGTAAATTTTAATTCCTTTAGTATCCATCATATATTAACCACCATCCCTGTCATATCTTAGGAACACTTCTGAAGTGATCTTAAAGTGTTGATAATATTAATGGAAGACTTTGTCAGCATTTCCACCCACACACTTAATACCTTATGAAGACACTGATGAAAATTGAGATGTAATTATCCAAAGCAGCAAGGGTTGCTGCTGGGCAGTCTACAATGTGTGATGATCAATCAGACAAAACTGGTATCAATTTTGGAGACAATCATCTTGTCTCCACGGTTGTGAGAGCTGAAGTAGAACATTTTATTCTTGCAAACATTATGGACAACTGTTTCATAATTAGGTTAAGCTCACAGGCTGCCAAATTGCTTTATGGAGGCAAATAGCAAGTTTCACAATTCATAGTCACTTTAATAATGGCTGTAAAGAGCTCCCATGATTATACAGATTTTTCTTTTGTCACTGAATAAAGTGAACTGTTTCATCATGTCCAGCATAGCATTTTTTTATGCCAAGAATACAGTTTTACATGAATTTACCTGAAACATTTAAAAAGTTAATCAGTAGTTAAAATCTTTCAATAATGAAAAGATGAGGTCCAGTTTTAAAAATGAGTGACACAATGTGACTTCTATTTTAAATTATCACCTGTCTGTTATGTAGAGAAAGTACTGAAGTAGGTGGGGTGAGAAGAAGAGTTGAGACGTTATTGTATTAATGTGTGTGTGATGTCATAACCAGTGTTATAACAGTGGAGATAAAAGTTATCAGTCTGTGGAGATTTCTGGAGACAAGGTCAATTGCATTTCCTGAAACACTGAGTGTGAAATGTGAGAGAAAGAGAATTGCCAAGGATAAATCCATGATTTTTGTCTTGACCAACTAAAAGGATAGCATTCTATTACCTGAGATGGAGAATACAGTAGAAGGAGGAGATTTAGGAGTAATATCAGGAATCCTTGGGATTTGAAATGTCTATTAAACTTTAGGGTAGATGTAAATGTTTTAATCAAGACACAAAAGCACACATCATAAGTGAGAGGACTGGGAAATACAACCATATTAAAATATAAGCCCTGTGTGGAAAAAGTTATTTTCAGATACACAAAAGATTTGTATTCATAAGGAAGTGTTATTGATTCAGTTCAAAATATCTGCTAGTATCTCTTGTGGTTTACTTATGAACCCACGTGTGATTACTAAGTGTACTGTTCAGTTGTAAATCTGGGTGAATTTCTCAGATATATTTCCATGTGTTTATTTCTAGTTTAATTCTGTTGCAGTCAGCAACAAAACAGGAATTTGGATAGGTTAATATTACGACCTTTATTTTTACTCAAGCACTGTCTCTGTAAAAGCTAAAGCCTTTTTTTAATATCTATTGTTTTCATTCTTAATTTGTCTTTAATTATTAAAATTTTCCAAGAGTAATTGATCAATTCTTACATTGCTAAAGTTATAAAATACCTAGGAATAAACCTACCTAAGGAGACAAAAGACCTATATGCAGAAAACTATAAGACACTGATGAAAGAAATTAAAGATGATACAAACAGATGGAGAGATATACCATGTTCTTGGATTGGAAGAATCAACATTTTGAAAATGACTATACTACCCAAAGCAAACTATAGATTCAATGCAATCCCTATCAAACTACCAATGGCATTTTTCACAGAACTAGAATAAAAAATTTCACAATTTGTATGGAAACACAAAGACCCTGAATAGCCAAAGCAATCTTAAGCAAGAAAAATGGAGCTGGGGAATTAGGCTCCCTGACTTCAGACTATACTACAAAGCTGCAGTAATCAAGATAGTGTGATACTGGTACAAAAACAGATCTGTAGATCAATGGAACAGGATAGAAAGCCCAGAGATCAACCCATGCATATATGGTCACCTTATCTTTGATAAAGGAAGCATGAATACACAATGGAGAAAATATAGCCTCTTCAGTAGTGGTGGTGGGAAAACCAGACAGCTACATGTAAAAGAATGAAATTAAAACAATCCCTAACACCATACACAAAAAAAACTCAAAATGGATTAAAGACCTAAATGTAAGGCCAGACACTATAAAACTCTTAGAGGAAATCATACACAGAACATTCTATGACATAAATCACAGCAAGATCCTTTTTGACCCACCTCCTAGAGAAATGGAAATAAAAACAAAAATGAACAAATGGGACCTAATGAAACTTAAAAGCTTTTGCACAGCAAAGGAAACCATAAACAAGACTAACAGCCAACTCTTAGAATGGGAGAAAATATTTGCAAACAAATCAACTGACAAAGGATTAATCTCCAAATATACAAGCAGCTCATGAAGCTCAATATCAAAAAACAAACAACCCAAGCCAAAAATGGGCAGAAGACCTAAATAGACATTTCTCCAAAGAAGATATACAGATTGCCAAGAAACGCATGAAAGGCTACTCAACATCACTAATTATTAGAGAAATGCAAATCAAAAGTAGTATGAGATATCACCTCACACCAGTCAAAATGGCCATCATCAAAAAAATCTACAAACAAATGCTGGAAAGGGTGTGAAGAAAAGAGAACCCTCTTGCACTCTTGGTGGGAATGTACATTGATACAGCCACTATAGAGAACAGTGTGGAGGTTCCTTAAAAACTCAAAATAGAACTACCATATGACCCAGCAATCCCACTACTGGGCATATGCCCTGAGAAAACCATAATTCAAAAAGAGTCATGTACCACAGTATTCATTGCAGCACTATCTACAGTAGCCAGGACATGGAAGCAACCTAAGTGTCCATCGACTGATGAATGGATAAAGAAGTTGTGGCACATGTATACAATGGAATATTACTCAGCCACATAAGGAAACGAAATTGAGTTATTTGTAGTGAGGGTGGATGGACCTAGAATCTGTCATACATAGTGAAGTAAGTGAGAAAGAGTAAAACAAATACCGTGTGCTAACACATATATATGGAATCTAAAAAAAAAAAGAAAAAAGGGTTCTGAAGAACCTAGGGGCTGGACAAGAATAAAGATGCAGACATAGAGAATGGACTTTGAGGACACAGGGAGGGGTAAGGGTAAGCTGGGATGAAATGAGGGAGTGACATTTACATATATACACTACCAAATGTAAAATAGATAGCTAGTGGGAAGCAGCTGCATAGCACAGGTAGATCAGCTCGGTGCTTTGTGACCACCTAGAGTGGTGGGAAAGGGAGGATGGGAGTGAGACGCAAGAGGGAGGGGATATGGGGATATATGTATATGTATAGCTGATTCACTTTGTTATACAGCAGAAACTAACACAACAGTCTAAAGCAATTATACTCCAATAAAAATGTTAAAAAAAACAAAACAAAACATCACCACCAATGACAGTGATAATAGCTGCATGACAATCAGCATTTCAGGCAGAGGGGACATTTGTGTCATAAACTCCTGAATGATGGAAGCTGTGGTGTAACTAATATATGTTGTTTTAAGTCACTAAGCTTGTGGTAATTTGTTAGACAGCAATAGAGTATTAGTACAGTAATGCTCAAAAAATATTTGCTACTCATTTTATTCTAAAATGTTCACTGAATCCTGGACTCCAGCATTTGCTTTGATTGCTGACCCACCATTTATTCAGCAAACACAATTTAACTTTGAGCATAATTGATTACTATTAGTAGGATGATTTTGTGGTATATCATGCAAATGCAGTCTTATTCATAATGTTTTCTGATTTCTAGATCAAAATGCATTTGGTGAAATAGTTTTGAAAAGCTAATGTTTTTCATTGATATGTTGATATTATGGTCAATAATACTTTTGCTCACTCAATTTTCTGCCAGTCTGAATAGTTTGTTGTTGATAATTTAAAATACTTTTACAATGATGTGCTTCCACATTAGTCTCTGTTATTAAACCGTGAGCTTTTGTCAGGGACTGTGTCTAATTCACCTTTACATTTTCAACACATAGCAGTTTCTTACACATATTAGGCACACAATCAATGTTTGTTAAAAATTAGTGTATACAATATGCAGTAAAAGGACAATGGATTTTATAAAAATCTATAAAACAACTGATTCCATACAATTATATTTAAACCATATAGTTATAATTGTGAATTATAAAGCAAGAATCATTAGTACATGGCATCTGTAATATATAGTTTACATCACAAGCTTTACAAATGGGAAGATTCTAATCCAGATTATAAACATGGTGCGCCTTGTTCGTATTCCCTTTTTGTGGAAGATATACCCATTTCCCAACTGCTGTGCATGTTGGCTGCCAATTGCTGACCGCTTCTCTAGAGAAAACCTCAAGATGTGACAATTCTGTGGTGTGATTTACACCTCTAGAGACTGATGGTGGATAAGGTCACCTAAGACCACCCCTTTGCTTCCCCCTTCCCCTTCCCCACTTTGTTTCCCTCTCTTTCTTATAAGCTTTTATTCTGAAAAGTACTTCCTCAAAAGGCCATGCACATGCATCTATACTGAAGTCCATGATTTTATGACCTGTACTGGTCCAGATGTGAAGGAAGCTTCTAGGCTGCAGCTTCTCCCATGTGGTTCCTCTTCATTCCAGACACTGAAAACTAAAAAGATAAGTTGTTCACCATCACCCCCTTCTCCCCACCACATATACAATGGTGAGACAGGAACACAATAACAGCAGTCAAAAGAGTTGAAATGAAAGACATCTTAGGAGTCACTGGCTCATAACAATACTGAAGTCCATCTGAGCATGTGTCCAGGTCCCCCTACTTGAAAGCCATGGAATGTTCTTTGACTATGGCCAAATTCTGCTACCTGGAGTCATTCTCTTAATCCATGGTTCTCCACATCTCTTGGCTAAGCCTTCTGAGAGTTCTTTTTCCACAAGAAATATCCCATGTTTGGAATAAGCAGCTTTCTTTACCTGCTTCCTGCCTGTAGAAAGTTGGTAGCTAAGAGCTTACTTTTCATTTTTAACTGTCTCAGGCCCTTATCATGCAAGGTGATGGTGCTTTGGCCAGAACAATTCTCTTAAAAACATTGTTGTTTTTCTGTGAATCTCTATGTCCCACAAGGAACATCCACAATTATTTCTGAGACTTATGTCCCTCTATTTTGGACATAGTATGAATCTGTGAGATGATGACACTCTCTTAAGATTCTTTCAAACCATTTGTCCAGCAAAGGGAGTCTGTAAGCAAGGTCTTGAGTCATGTGGAACTCTTAACAAATCTTCTCACAGCCAAAGTCTTGATGAGATCTTTACCTTAACACCATTTATTTGAGAACTCTTTGAAGACTAGAGAGACTAGAGATGAAAGTTTTTTCTTATCACAAATCTGTAGCCCTGAGTCCTCATATTTCTTAGAAATTTTGTATGTACACTGAATAGTTTGTGCTTTACTTTTTTCTCCCTTTCAGTATCTTATCATACTTAGCAGGAAGAAGTCAATTGGCACTTTCAGAATTCTAGCTAGATATCTCCTTGTCCAGATCAAAAAGTCTATTAAATAAATGTTCTAACTTCCAACATACCCCAGGTCATACTTTTTGCCATTTTTTTTCTGACAATACATAGCTCAGTTGTCCTATTTTGAGGCTCCAATGACAACTTTCTTTCTTTGCAGTCTCCAGAACAGTTTGCCATGTATTCATCTTTCTCAACCCGTTCACCACAATTTTCCTGCTGCATGATCCAGAATCCAATGCTATATATTTAGGTATTTGTTATACTGCTAACTACCAATTTCTGTATTATTCATCTATTGCTGGATATCAGAGTGCCCCTTAATATAGTAGTATCTTAAAACAGTAATAATAATTTTATTCTTGATCTAATGGGTCAGCAGTTTGGCCTGGATTTATTCACGAAGATGTAGTCATCTGGCCTCTCAAATTTGTCTGTATTTCCAAAGTGGCCCTACCCCTGTATCTAGTGCCTGTTCTGCTTATTAGCCTGGCTTTTCTTTCCATGTGGTCTTTTATCGTCAGTGAGTCTTAGTTTTATCATATAAAACTAAGAGAGTGAAAGGCTCAAGGCCTCTTAAAACCTTGGCTTGAAAGTCACAAATATTTATTTACTTATTTTTGAAGTATAGGATATTTATAATATTATATCAGTTTCAGGGATACAACAGTGATTCAATGTTTTTATAGATCATATTCCATTTAAAGTTATTACAAAATAATGGCTTTATTTCCCTGCGCTGGACAATATATCCTAGTTGCTTTTTTATTTTATACATGCATAGTAGTTTGTAACTCTTAATACCATGTGTTTATCTTGCTCCTCCCCCATTTCCTCTCACCACTGGTAACCACTAGTTTGTTCTCTATATCTGTGAGCCTGTTTCTGTTTTTTTATATATATTTGTTATTTTTTTTAATTTTTTAAGTTCCACATGTAAGTGATAACATAGAGTATTTGTCTTTATCTGACTTATTTCACTAAGCATAATACCCTCTAGGCCTAACCATGTTGTTGCAAATGGCAAAATTTCATTGGTTTTTATGGCTGAGCTATATTCTATTGTATATATGGACCACATCTTCTTTACGTATTCATCTGTTGAGGGACACTTAGGTTGCTTCTGTATCTTGGCTGTTGTAAATAATGCTGCTATAAACATTGAGATGCATGTATATTTATGAAATAGTTTTTTGTTTTCTTCCAATATATACCCATAATTGAAATTGCTGGATCATATGGCATTTCTATTTTTAGTTTTTTCAGGAACCTCCATACTGTTTTCCATAGTGATTGCACCACTTTACATTCTTACCAATAGTACACTAGTGTCCCCTTTTTTCCACATGCTTACCAACATTTGTTACTTGTAGACTTTTGATGATAGCCATTTTGTCAAGCGTGAGGTTGTATCTGCTTGTGGTTTTGACTTGCATTTCTCTGATGATTAAAAATGATGAGCATCTTTTCATGTGCCTGTTGGCGATTTGTATATCTTATTTGGGAAAATGTCTATTCAGATCTTCTGCCCATTTTTTAATTGGGTTGTTTGTATTTTTTATGTTGAGTTGATAAGATGTTTATATATTTTGGATATTAGATACTTAACAGTCATATCATGTGCAAATTTTTTTCCCATTTAGTAGGTTGTCATTTCATCTTGTCTATGGTTTTCTTTGCTGTGCAAAACCTTTCAAGTTTAATTAGATCCTATTTTTACATTTTTGCTTTTGTTTCTTTTGCCTAAGAAGACAGATCAAAAAATATTGCTATAATTCATGTGATCTATCCTAGAGATCATTTCATGTGAACTTGAAAAAAATGTATATTCTTAAGTTTTTTTAAATGGAATTTCATGTCGATGTCTGTTAAGTCCAACGGGTCTAATGTGTCATTTCAAACAACTGATTTTCTGTCTGGGTGATCTGCCCATTGATGTAAGTGTGGTGTTAAAGTCCCCTACTTTTATTGTATTATCATCAATATCTCCCTTATTGTCTGTAAATATGTGCTATATATATTTAGGTGCTCCTGTATTGGGTGTATATATAATAAAGAGTATTGTATCCTATTCTTATATTGATCCCTTTATCATTATATAATGCCCTTCTTTGTCTTTTGTTACAGAATTTGTTTTAAATTCTATTATGTTTAATATGAGTGTTTCTACCTCCACTTTCTTTATGTTTCTATTTACATAAAACATTATTTTCCATCCCCTCACTTTCAGTCTGTTTGTGTTTTTCGCTCTGAAGTGAGTCTCTTGTAGGCAATATATACATGAATCTTGTTTTATTTTCCATTTAGCCAACCTTTGTGTTTTGATTCATGCATTTAGTCCATTAACTTTTTTTTAAAACATCTTTATTACAGTATAATTGCTTTACAATGGTGTGTTAGTTTCTGCTTTATAACAAAGTGAATCAGTTATACATATACAAATGTCCCCATATCTCTTCCCTCTTGCATCTCCCTCCCTCCCATTCTCCCTATCCCACCCCTCTAGGTGGTCACAAAGCACGGACCTGATCTCCCTGTGCTATGCGGCTGCTTCCCACTACCTAACTATTTTACATTTGGTAGTGTATATATGTCCATGCCACTGTCACTTTGTCCCAGCTTACACTTCTCCCTCCCTGTATCCTCAAGTCCATTCTCTAGTAGGTCTGTGTCTTTATTCCCGTCTTGCCCCTAGGTTCTTCATGCCCTTTTTTTTTTTTTTTTTAGATTCCATATATATATGTTAGCATATGGTATTTGTTTTCTCTTTCTGACTTACGTCACTCTATGTGACAGACTCTAGGTCCATCCACCTCACTACAAATAATTTAATTTCATTTCTTTTTATGGCTGAGTAATATTCCATTGTATATATGTGCCACATCTTCTTTATCCATTCATCTGTTGATGGATACCTAGGTTTCTTCCATGTCCTGGCTATTGTAAATAGAGCTGCAATGAACGTTTTGGTACATGACTATTTGAATTATGGTTTTCTCAGGGTATATACACAGTAGTGGGATTGATAAGTCATATGGTAGTTCTATTTTTAGTTTATTAAGGAACCTCCATACTGTTCTCCATAGTGGCTGTATCAATTTACATTCCCACCAACAGTGCAAGAGGGTTCCCTTTTCCTCGAGCATTTTATTGATTCTAGCTTTTTTAATGATGGCCATTCTGACTGGTGTGAGATGATATCTCATTGTAGTTTTGATTTGCATTTCTCTAATGATTAATGATGTTGAGCATTCTTTCATGTGTTTTGTTGGCAATCTGTATATCTTCTTTGGAGAAATGTCTATTTAGGTCTTCTTGCCCATTTTTGGATTTTTTTTTTTTTTTGATATTCAGCTGCTTGAGCTGCTTGTAAATTTTGGAGATTAATCCTTTGTCAGTTGCTTCATTTGCAAATATTTTCTCCCATTCTGAGGGTTGTCTTTTCATCTTGTTTATGGTTTCCTTTGCTGTGCAAAAGCTTTTAAGTTTCATTAGGTCCCATTTGTTTATTTTTGTTTTTATTTCCATTTCTCTAGGAGGTGGGTCAAAAAGGATCTTGCTGTGATTTATGTCATAGGTGTTCTGCCTATGTTTTTGTCTAAGAGTTTTATAGTGTCTGGCCTTACATTTAGGTCTTTAATCAATTTTGAGTTTATTTTCATGTACGGTGTTAGGAAGTTTTATCATTTCATTCTTCTACATGTAGCTGTCCAGTTTTCCCAGCACCACTTACTGAAGAGGCTGTCTTTTCTCCACTGTATATTCTTGCCTCCTTTATCAAAGATAAGGTGACCATATGTGCGTGGGTTTATCTCTGGGCTTTCTATTCTGTTCCATTGATCTATATTTCTGTTTCTGTGCCAGTACCATACCATCTTGATTACTGTAGCTTTGTAATTTGGTCTGAAGACAGGGAGCCTGAATCCTCCAGCTCCATTTTTCTTTCTCAAGATTGCTTTGGCTTTTCGGGGTCTTTTGTGTTTCCATACAAATTGTGAAATATTTTGTTCTAGTTCTGTGAAAAATGCCAGTGGTAGTTTGATAGGAATTGCATTGAATCTGTAGATTGTTTTGGGTAGTATAGTCATTTTCACAATGTTGATTCTTCCAATCCAAGAACATGGTATATCTCTCCATCTATTTGTATCACCTTTAATTTCTTTCATCAGTGTCTTATAGTTTTTGGCATACAGGTCTTTGGTCTCCTTATGTAGGTTTATTCCTAGATATGTTATTCTTTATGTTGCAGTGGTAAATGGGAGTGTTTTCTTAATGTCACTTTCAGACTTTCATCATTAGTGTATAGGAATGCAAGAGATTTCTGTGCATTAATTCTGTATCCTGCTACTTTACCAAATTCATTGAGTAGCTCTAGTAGTTTTCTGGTAACATCTTTAGAATTCTCTATGTATAGTATCATGTCATCTGCAAAGAGTGAGAGCTTTACTTTTTCTTTTCTGGTTTGGATCCCTTTTTTTTCTTTTTCTTCTCTGATTGCTGTGGCTAAAACTTCCAAAACTATGTTGAATAATAGTGGTGAGAGTGAGCAACCTTGTCTTGCTCCTGATCATAGTGGAAATGGTTTCAGTTTTTCACCATTGAGGGTGATGTTGGCTGTGGGTTTGTCATATATGGCCTGTATTATGTTGAGTAAAGTTCCCTCTGTGCCTACTTTCTGCAGGGCTTTTATCATAACTGGGTGTTGAATTTTGTCAAAAGCTTTCTCTGCATCTATTGAGATGATCATATGTTTTTTCTCCTTCAATTTGTTAATATAGTGTATCACATTGATTGATTTGTGTATATTGAAGAATCCTTGCGTTCCTGCAATAAACCCCACTTGATCATGGTGTATGATCCTTTTAATCTGCTTTTGGATTCTGTTTACTAGTGTTTTGTTGAGGATTTTTGCATCTGTGTTCATCAGTGATATTGACCTGTAGTTTTCTTTCTTTGTGACATCTTTGTCTGGTTTTGATATCAGGGTGATGGTGGCCTCATAGAATGAGTTTGGGAGTGTTCCTCCCTCTGCTATATTTTGGAAGCGTTTGAGAAGGATGGGTGTTAGCTCTTCTCTAAATGTTTGATAGAATTCGCCTGTGAAGCCATCTGGTCCTGGGCTTTTGTTTGTTGGAAGATTTTTAATCACAGTTTCAATTTCAGTGCTTGTGATTTGTCTGTTCATATTTTCTGTTTCTACCTGGGTCAATCTCGGAAGGTTGTGCTTTTCTAAGAATTTGTCCTTTTTTTCCAGGTTGTCCATTTTATTGGCATATAGTTGCCTGTAGTAATCTCTCATGATCCTTTGTATTCCTGCATTTTCAATTGTTAATTTTCCCTTGTCATTTCTAATTCTATTAATTTGAGTCTTCTCCTTTTTTTTCTTGATGAGTCTGGCTAATGGTTTATCAGTTTTGTTTATCTTCTCAAAGAACCAGCTTTTAGTTTTATTGATCTTTGCTATCATTTCCTTCATTTCATTTTCATTCATTTGTGATCTGATATTTATGATTTCTTGCTTTCGGCTAACTTTGGGTATTTTTTGTTCTTCTTTCTCTAATTGCTTTAAGTGTAAGGTTAGGTTGTTTATTTGAGATGTTTCTTGTTTCTTAAGGTAGGACAGTATTGCTATAAACTTCCATCTTAGAAACTGCTTTTGCTTTCATCCCATAGGTTTTGGGTCGTATGTTTTCATTGTCATTTGTTTCTAGGTATTTTTGATTTCCTCTTTGAGTTCATCAGTGATCTCTTCGTTATAAAGTAGTGTATTGTGTAGCCTCCTGTGTTTGTATTTTTTACAGATATTTTCCTGGAATTGATATCTAGTCTCATAGCATTGTGGTTGGAAATGATACTTGATACAATTTCAATTTTCTTAAATTTACTAAGGCTTGATTTGTGACACAAGATATGATCTATCCTGGAGAATGTTCCATGAGCACTTGAGAAGAATGTGGTATTCTGTTGTTTTTGGATGGTATGTCCTATAAATATCAATTAGGTCCATCTTGTTTAATGTATCATTTAAGCTTGTGTTTCCTTATTTATTTCATTTTGGATGATCTGTTCCATTGGTGAAAGTGGGGTGTTAGAGTCCCCTACTATGATTGTGTTACTGTCGATTTCCCCTTTTATGGCTGTTAGTATTTGCCTTATGTATTGAGGTGCTCCTATGTTGGGTGCATAAATATTTACAATTGTTATATCTTCTTCTTGGATCAATCCCTTTATCATTATGTCGTGTCCTTCTTTGTCTCTGTAATAGTCTTTGTTTTAAAGTCTTATTTTGTTGATATGAGTACTGCTACTCCAGCTTTCTTTTGATTTCCATTTGCATGGAATATCTTTTTCCATCCCCCTCACTTTCAGTTCTGTATGTGTCTCTAGGTCTGTAGTGGGTCTCTTGTAGACAGCATATATACAGGTCTTGTTTGTATCCATTCAGCCAGTCTATGCCTTTTTTTACTTTTAATTTATTTATGGCTGTGTTGGGTTCCTCATTTCTGTGTGAGGGCTTTCTCCAGTTGCGGCAAGTAGGGGCCACTCCTCATCGCAGGTGCGCGGGCCTGTCACCACTGCGGCCCTCTCTTGCTGTGGAGCACAGGCTCCAGACGTGCAGGCTCAGTAGGGTGGCTCACGGCCCAGTCCCGCTCCGCAACATGTGGGATCCTCCCAGACCAGGGCTTGAACCCGCGTTCTCCCGCATTGGCAGGCAGACTCTCAACCACTGCGCCACCAGGGAAGCCCAGTCTATGTCATTTGTTTGGAGCATTTAATCCATTATATTTAAGGTAATTATTGATATGTATGTTCCTATTATCATGTTCTTAATTGTTTTGGATGTGTTTCCTTCTCTTGTGTTTCTTGCCTAGAGAAGTTCCTTTAGCATTTGTTGAAAGGCTGGTTTGGTGGTGCTGAATTCTCTGAACTTTTGCTTGTCCATAAAGATTTTAATTTCTCCGTGAAATCTGAATGAGATCCTTGCTGGGTAGAGTAATCTTGTTTATAGGTTTTTCCCTTTTATCACTTTAAATGTGTCCTGCCACTCCCTTCTGGCTTGCAGCTTTTCTGCTAAAAGATGAGCTGTTAACCTTATGGGGATTCCCTTGTATGTTATTTGTTGTTTTTCCCTTGATGCTTTTAATATTTGTTCTTTGTATTTAATTTTTGATAGTTTGATTAATATGTGTCTTGACCGTTTCTCCTTGGATTTATCCTGTATGGGACTCTCTCTGCTTCTGACTTAATATTTCCTTTCCCATATAGGGAAAGTTTCAACTACAGTCTCTTCAAATATTTTCTCAGTCCCTTTCTCTTTCTCGTCTTCTTATGGGACCCCCTATAAATTTAATGTTGGTGCGTTTATGTTGTCCCAGAAGTCTCTGAGGACTGTCCTCAATTCTTTCATTCTTTTTTTCTTTATTCTGCTCAGCAGCAGTTATTTCCACTATTTTATCTTCCAGGTCACTGATCTGTTCTTCTACCTCAGTTTATTCTGCTATTGATCCTTCTAGAGAATTTTAATTTCATTTACTGTGTTGTTCATCACTGTGTTGTTGCTCTTTAGTTCTTTTGGTCCTTGTTATACATTTCTTGTATTTCTCCATTCTATTTCCAAGGTTTTGGATCATCTTTACTATCATTTTTATGAATTATTTTTCAGGTAGACTGCCTATTTCCTCTTCATTTGTTAGGTTTGGTGGATTTTTGCCTTGTCCTTCATCTGACTGTGTGTTTCTCTGTCTTCTCATTTTGCATTATATTACTGTGTTTGGGGTCTCCTTTTTGTAGGCTGCAGGTTCGTAATTCCCATTGTTTTTGGTGTTTGTTCCCAGTGGCTAAGGTTGGTTCAGTGGTTTGTGTAGGTTTCCTGGTTGAGGGGGACAAGTGCCTGTGTTCTGTTGGATGAGGCTGGATCTTGTCTTTCTGGTGGGCAGGTCCACGTCTGGTGGTGCTTTTGGGGGTGTCTGTGGCCTTATTAAGATTTTAGGCAGCTTCTCTGCTAATGGGTGGGGTTGTTTCCTGTCCTTGCTCGTTGTTTGGCATAGGGTGTCCAGCACTGTAGCTTGCTGGTCGTGAGTGGTGCTGGTCTTGGCATGAGATGGAGTTCTCTGGGGAGATTTCACCATTTGCTATTATGTGGAGCGGAGGTGTGTTTTGGACCAGTCTACTGAACTTGGCTCTCCCACCTCAGAGGCACAGCCCTGACGCCTGGCTGGAGCACCAACAACCTGTCACCCACATGGCTCAGATTCAGTGAGGAAAAAAAAGAGAGAAAGAAAGAAGATAAATAAAATAAAGTAAATAAACTAAATAGTTACTAAAATAAAAATAAATATTAATTTTTTTTAAAAAGTAATTAAAAGAACAAAAGAAAAAGAAGACAGCAACCAAACAAGAAACAAATCCACAAATGATAACAAGTGCTAAAACTATACTAAAAAAAACAAAACAAAAAACGGATAGGACAGAACCCTAGGACAAATGGTAAAAATAAAGCTATACAGACAAAACCACACAGAGAAGCATACACATACACACTCACGAAAAGAGAAATAGGGAAAAAATATATATATCATTGCTCCCAAAGTCCACCTCCTCAATTTGGGCTGATTCATTTTCTATTCAGGTATTCCACAGATGCAGGGTACATCACATTGATTGTGGAGATTTAATCCACTGCTCCTGAGGCTGCTGGGAGTGATTTCTCTTCTCTTCTTTGATCGCATAGCTCCTGGGGTTCAGCTTTGTATTTGGGACCCCTCTGCCTGTAGGTCGCCTGAGGGTGTCTGTTCTTCGCTCAGACATGACAGGGTTAAAGGAGCAACTGATTCGGAGGGCTCTGGCTCACTCAGGCCAGGGAGAGGGAGGGGTATGGTATGTGGGGAGAGCCTGCGGTGGCAGACACTGACATGACGTTGCACTAGCCAGAGGCGCGCCTTGTGTTCTCCCGGGGAAATTGTCTCTGGATCACGGGACCCTGGCAGTGGCGGGCTGCACAGTCTCCCAGGAGGGGAGGTGTGGATAGTGACCTGTGCTTGCACACAGGCTTCTTGGTGGCTGCAGCAGCAGCCTTAGTGTCTCATGCCAGTCTCTGGGGTCCAGGCTGATAGCCGCAGCTCACGCCCGTCTCTGGAACTCCTTTAAGTGGTGCCCTTAATCCCCTCTCCTCGCGCACCAGGAAACAAAGAGCCAAGATTAAGTTTCTTGCCTCTTCGGCAGCTCCAGACTTTTTCCTGGACTCCCTCCTGCCTAGCTGTGGCGCACTAGCCCCCTTCAGGCTGTGTTCATGCAGCCAACCCCAGTCCTCTCCCTGGGATCTGACCTCCGAAGCCTGAGCCTCAGCTCCCAGCTCCCGCCCACCCTGGCGGGTGAGCAGACAAGCCTCTCGGGCTGGTGAGTGCTGGTCGGCACTGGTCCTCTGTGCGGGGATCTCTCCGCTTTGCCCTCCGCACCCCTGTTGCTGTGCTCTCCTTTGTGGCTCCGAAGCTCCCCCCTCCGCCCCCCGCAGTCTTGGCCTGCGAAGGGGCTTCTTAGTATGTGGAAACCTTTCCTCCTTCACAGCTCCGTCCCACTGGTGCAGGTCCTGTCCCTGTTCTTTTGTCTCTGTTGTTTCTTTTTTCTTTTGCCCTACCCAGGTATGTGGGGAGTTTCCTGCCTTTTGGGAAGTCTGAGGTATTCTGCCAGCATTCAGTAGGTGTTCTGTAGGAGTTGTTCCACATGTAGATGTATTTCTGATGTATTTGCGGGGTGGAAGGTGATCTCCATGTCTTACTCTTCCACCACGTAGAAGCTCCTCTCCAGTCCATTGACATTTTAAGGGATTATTTATAGGTATGTATTGGGTTGGCCAAAAACTGCCTTCGGTTTTTAAGTAAAAATAAAAGACACATTTTTCATTTTCACCAAGAACTTTATTGAACAACGTGTTCACCCTTTTGTTCCACTGTCTTCTGCCGTTTTTCAGGCAACTTCATAATTCCATCTTCCTACAACTTTTTATCTTTTTGAGTAAAGAACAGTTCCAGGTGCCTTTTACAGTCTTCCAGGGAATTGAAATTTTTTACATTAAGAGAATTTTGTAAAGATCTAAATAAATGGAAATCTGAAGGTGCAATGTGTGGTGAATATGGCGGATGAGTCAGAACTTCCTAGCCAAGCTGTAATGGTTTTTGCCTGGTCATCAAAGAAACATGTGGTCTTGCCTTATCCTGATGGAAGATTATGCATTTTCTCTTGACTAAGTCTGGACACTTTTCATAGAGTTCTGGTTTCAGTTGCTCTAATTGGGAACAATACTTGTTGGAATTAATTGTTTGGTTTTCCAGAAGGAGCTCATAATAGAGGACTCTCTTCCAATCCCACCATATACACAACGTCACCTTCTTTGGATGAAGACCGGCCTTTGGTGTGGTTGGTGGTGGTTTATTTCACTGGCCCCACTATGTCCTCCATTCCACGTTATTGTATCCACTTTTCATTGCCCGTCACAATTTGTCTTAAAAAACGGAATGTTTTCCTTATTTTTAAGTAGAGATTCGCATGTGGAAATACGGTCAAGAAGGTTTTTTTTTTGCTTAACTTATTTGGAACCCAAACATCAAAGTGATTAACATAACCAAGCTGGTGCAAATGATTTTCAACACTTAATTTGGATATTTTGAGTATGTTGGCTATCTCCTGTGTGATATAACATTGATTGTTTTAAATTAATGTCTCAGTTTGTTTGCTATCAACTTCAACTGGTCTACCCGACCATGGAGCATTGTCCAGCAAGAAATATCCAGCATGAAGCTTCATAAACCATTTTGGACCCATTCGATCAGTCACAGCACCTTCTCCATACACTGCATAAATGTGTTTTTTTTTTTTCGTTTCAGTTGCGTTTTTACCTTTCTTGAAATAATAAAGCATAATATGCTGAAAATGTTGCTTTTTTTCTTCCATCTTCACTATTAAAGTGGCTACACAAAAATTCACCAATTTTGATGCCTTTTTTTAAATGCACACTGATATGACAGCTGTCACATACTATGTAACAAAATTGTTTCGAATGAAGTTAAAGACAACTAAGTGCTACGACAGCCATCTTATGGAAAAAAACGAATGAATCTTTTGGCCAACCCAATACTTATTGCCATTTTCTTACCTTTTTTACTGGTTGCTTTTGTAGTTCCTTTCTGGCGTTTTCTTCTTTCAGTTTCTTCCCTTGTGGTTTGATAATTTTCTTTAGTGGTGTGCTTGTATTCCTTTCTCTTTCGTTTTGTGTATCTGTAGGTTTTTGATTTGTGCTTACCATGGGGTTCATGCATGTTACCCTATAACTGTGTCAGCTGTTTTAAACAGGTAGTCATTTAAGTTCAACACATTTTTAAAATCTTCATTTTTTACTCCTCTCCTTAACATTTTGTGTTTTTGATGTCATATTTTACATTTTTATGGTGTCCCTTTAATGATTATTGTTATAGTTGATTTTACAATTTTTTTTTCTTTTAATGATTTTGCTAGCTAATTTAAGTGGTTGATCCTTAGCCTTTACTATATTTTTGCTTTTACTGGAGGGATTTTTCCTTTCCTATAGCTACTTACTTAGGAAAGCCCCAGTAATGGCTTTCCCTGTCCTGCTCAGATTCTTTTCTGGCTCTGAGCTGCTTTTGTCCCAAAGATGAGCTCTTCCATTGGCTGTGGAAGTCCTCATTCTAGTGTGCAGCTGGGTTGTAAACGAATTGCAGCTGGAGTGGGTTCTTAGGCTGGGGCATGTACCAGGACAGCTGTGGGAAACTGGCCAATATCTTCTGCAGTTTCAGTCTGCACTTTCTGCCCCATTTCAGGAGTTAGCAAGTGTGTATGTGCTCCTCATGAGCAGAGTCCAGGAAGCTCTCATGTTAGTTCCACTGGCCCTCCAACCAGCTAAGGGGACTCATCTTCCTGATGTCAGATCCCAGGGCTGGACGCCCAATCTGCAGCTCAAATGGCTCACTCCCAAGGGACAGTCTCCACCATATAATCCTCCTCTTCATCTGAGTCCCCTCCCAGAGGCAGAGATCCTGCCCTGATTGCTTCTCCACTCTCCTACCTGATTTCGTGTGGATCTTTCTTACAACCCTGGTTGTACAGGAGTCTTTCTGCCAGTCTTCAGTTAGTTTTCAGTGAGTATTGTTCAACATGTAGCTGTATTTTTGATGTGTTCATGGGAGAAATTGAGTTCTGTACTCTCCTTCTCTGCCATCTTGATCTCCATTTTGACAAATTTTATTTTTTTTTTGTTAAATTCTATTTGTTATAGCATGTCACAGGGCTAGCCCAGATTTAAGGATGTAAAAGCAGACTGCACTTAATAGAAGGAGCTGAAAAGTTGAATAAAAAGTATGATACATAAATGATATGTATTATTGTGGCCACCTTTGCAAATAATCTACCACAGTTGAATAATTTAATTGGTGGATTAAGTGGTATTATGTATTTTATCCTCTGATTCCTAAAAACCAAAAATGTTTTCTTTATAATGCTAGAATTTAAAATTTACAAGGATTTCAAGTGCTTTATGAAAAATAATTGTCTGGGCCAACTCTAAGTACAAGGTAGCTTCTTGTCCTATCGAAAAGCTAGTTATATTGGTTAACTTTAAAAAAATAATGAAAAGTATTCTGTAACACTTAAAAATGTTTGTTATTCAGCTGGTTGAAATAATCTCTGAAAATTATTTTTATTACAAAGTACAACCAGAAAATCTAAGAGATACCATCCCCACAGTTTTCTATTGTAAATTTTATCTGGTCCAAATGTAGAGTGTATTATTACATGTATAAATGTTTACAGGGAACAAAATATCTTAAAGTCATTCACATTTTGTAAATGATTTGCTGTTTGATAGGTTCCTTTAACTTTGTATTAGCATTTGCAAGAACTCGTCCAATAAAATTATGGATAAAATAAAATAAAGTTAATCTTTTTATTCTTTTATTGAAGTGTCATTACTTCATATGGTCAACTATAAAATATTGATATGCCTCTTCTTGTTTGTTTTCTAATATTCTCTTTGTTCTAGATTGTGACATTATTGTCTCTGCTAAAAATATCAATAGTATAGGGCTTCCCTGGTGGCGCAGTGGTTGAGAGTCTGCCTGCCAGTGCAGGGGACGCGGGTTCGAGCCCTGGTCTGGGAGGATCCCACATGCCGCGGAGCAACTGGGCCCGTGGGCCACAACTGCTGAGCCTGCGCGTCTGGAGCCTGTGCTCCACAACAAGAGGCCGCGACAGTGAGAGGCCCGCGCACCGCGATGAAGAGTGGCCCCCACTTGCCGCAACTGGAGAAAGCCCTCGCACAGAAACGAAGACCCAACACACCCAAAATAAATAAATAAATAAATAAATAAATTTAAAAAATATATATATATCAATAGTATAGATTTATTTCAAAATTTCTCTAGAAAAAACTAAACTAACACTGAAAAAATTTTAAATTAATAACTAAAATCTGGTGAATCTCACACATGTTAAGAATGTTTATGTAAAAAAAATAGACCAACAGTCATAAATAATATTTGTATTTTCATAAACAGTACTTCCCATGTGACTTTCTCTGGATTGAATTGTGTTCCTCCTAAATTCATATGTTGAACCCCAACCAAAAATATGACTGTGTTTGGAGACAGGGCTTTTAAAAAGTAATTAAGGTAAACTGAAACCATAAAGCAGTAGTCTTAATCCTGTAGAGTTGGTGGACTTAGAAGAACAGGAAGAGAGAGCAATGTCTGTCTCCACTCTCACACCAAGGAAAGGCCATGTGAGCACACAGTGAGAAGGCAGCCATCTACAAGCCAGGAAAAGAGTACCCACCAGAATCTGAACCTATTGGCACCCTGCCCTCAGACTTCCAGCCTCCAAAAGTGTAAGAGAATAACTTACACTGAGCTTACTTAAACTTTCTGTAGTTTGTCACACAGTATATGGTATGTTTTTTATGACAGCCCAAGCTGACAAACATAGTGCTTTTGGTTTTTGTTCTGTCTGGATTTTAATTAAATGAGTCCAAATTTTGAAGCTATATTACCCAATCTGACTCTTCAAAAGTTATTTCACAAAATTCTCCTGAAGAAATGGTTTTGTGATTAAATAAATCGGGACAGGCTGCATAATATAGTCCCCTCTTGGAGACTCACAGTATACGTTCATTTATTACAGACTGCTATAATTCTACTGTTTAATGTCATGTAACTCAAATACAGAATTTCTTGAGATTAAGGTTTTAATTTAAATTTCATTTCAGCATGAAGCAAGAAGAAAAAAATCCTCACTCAAAACCTTGAAAAGTAGTACGTGCTTTCAGTGAAAATTTATTGAAGACATGAGGGAAAGGGTTACAGACTCATTACACTGTAACACTTTCTAAATCTCCTTTAGCAATATAAATCTCCAAATTCTATACCACATGGAGTCATCTTTCTCTCATTTCCCCCTCTAAATTCCTTGAAAAGTCATTATTTCCAAACCCGTTCTGATTTTATTCTCTTCTTCCTTACTTATATCTCATGGTGGTGAGATTACTTATTTATTATATAGAACATTCTAAACCTTTTCTGACTTCCACATATATCTCATTCCTTTATCTGCCTACATTAATAAATACAAAAAATAACTGCTTATAGGATTATGGTTTGATGTTTTGTTGCTTCACATTTGTTTACTCAATGTTTCACGAACTTTATGTTATAATTCATCTATCAATAATATAAGAATGAGTATTTTACAGGATACAAATTTGAATATGTGTTATAAGCATAGTTCTGTGTTTACAGAGTTTGAAACTTCAGTTATTCCTCTCACAGATGAGGTGAAGCCAAAAGGGAGAACCACCAGAAATCAGTAGGCTGAAAATCCATGGTTCATGCAGAGCTAGAAGTAGCTTATTCTCACCAGCCATAGATAAGAGTTCCCATATCTTCTGGGTTGTTTTATTGGTGTATAATTTTTCTTAGTAATGTCTTATAATTCTTTGTATTTCTGTGGTGTCAGTTGTAACTTCTCTTCTTCATTTCTGATTTAATTTGAGTCCTCTTTTTTTTTTTCCTGATGACTCTGGCTAAAGTTTTATCAATTGTACTTATCATTTCAAAGAACCGGCTTTTAGTTTTATGATCTTTTAAATCATTTTTTAGTCTGTATGTCATTTATTTTTTCTATGGTACAGTTGGCCATGAGTCCAGGGGTCCCAGGATTGGTGTTGAACCACACTGGTGGGCAGGTAAGCACCTGGGCCCTGGTGCTAATAGGCTAGAAGGAGCACTGCAAAATGATGCTCGCTAACACTAATGTCTTCATGGTAGAATGAGCTTCCACAAATGAGTGCTGCCATCATCTATGTCCCCAAGGGGAGTCCCAGTTGCCTCCTGCCTCTCTGGCAAGATTAGCAAGTGGGTCTGACCCAGGCTCTGTTCAAATTACTCCCTGTGTGTTGGATCTTGGAGCATGGACCCTTGAATAGTGGAGTCTCTTTTTCCTACAGCCTTCTGGCTCTCCCATATGCAAGCTCTACTCACCTTTAAAGCCAGGCTTTCTGGGGACTTGTCCTCCTAGTGCAGGACCTCCAGGCTGGGGTGCCCAATGTGGAGAGAACCTCTTCAGTTGTGATATCCTTCTATTTGTGTGTTGCCTACCCAGGCATGTGGTTCTTGACTATACTGCGTCTCTGCCCCTCCTACCCATTTCATTGTGGTTGCTCCTTTAAATCTTTAATTAAGAAATATCTTTTCTGCTAGTCTTCAGATCATTCTCACTGATAGTTGCTCTGTAAATAGTTGTAATTTAGGTGTGCTTATGGAAGGAGGAGAGCTCAGGGTCCTCCTACTCTGCCATCTTGTTCACCCTAAGCCTTTTAAATGATATTCACACTTTATCTTTTCCCCTAGAATATAAGCTCCATGAAAGATGGAACTGTTTTTTTTGGTTCAATGATGGGTCTCAGTGATGTAGTCTGGCACATATTAGATGCTCAATATGATTTTTTTTTTCAATCTGTATTTCTTAAAATAAATAGTATATACACATTTTTTATTCTAAGTAAAATATCAATTTCAGTAATATGACATCTTATAAATTTAATGTCATAAGAAGATAGAGGCTTGAGATTCAAAATAACTTCTGTGTATATATTTTTAATATGTTTTTAGGTTATACTGTCTATTTCTATTTAAAATTTGAGACATTATACCTGTTTTAGTAAACATTTTTGATAGAAAAAGATAATATAATATCTTAGAAAATAATATCATGAAAAGAAAGTTTTAGTTCTCTTAGAAATTTTGACATGAAAAGCAACCTCTACCCTTGCCCAGAAAGGGAGAAAATCTATTTTAATAATATTTTGTTTGTAATATTAGGTGGCAAAATGGTATTTATTATCAATACATGCTTAATAATTGTCAATGAGTTCAAATATAGAGAAATTGAAATTAAGAAATCAACTATCTGGAACATTTATTTAAATTGGATTTCTAAAAAGGACATACCAGAAGAATGAATGAATATCTAAACTTTTTGCAAACCAGGGTACTTTTAATTTAGAAGACATGATTTTAATACATAAAAAATGATATATTAAGTGTAATCAAATGCACCTTAATGTTACCAAAAGCATATAAGCATCAGCCTTTTGAATATGCTTTCATACTTCTGAAACTTTTTTTCTGAATACTTTATGACAAGGCAAACTTTATTACATTGGTATGATGGGACTTAAGTTTTAATTTGCCTTTTAACCTTCTCTCCTGATAAATTGCTTTTAACAAATGTAAAATTAATAACACTGATTTCTGAGCTTTTATTAATTCCTCTGTGTAGCAGATTATTATAAATTTAAAGTAGCTTAAATTACTTTTAGATAACCTATTAATGAACTGTGAGAGTTGAAAGCCTTACAAATATTTTATAAGATCAGTTATCATTTTAGTAGGAAAATATGGTCTAATAATTATTAGACTTAGCAAGGTCATCTTCAGTTATCCTTATGTATACTTACATTGATCTCATAGGTTATCCTTTGGGATTCTATTATTTTGTTAGAAGAGGATAATTAAAATTATAAATTAACAACAAAAAAAGGAAACAATATTTCATGGTCCAATTAAGATGGTACCCAACTCATGTTTGTTATTAGTGTTTTCTTTATAATTTAACATAATAAATAAATTTTTATTAAATTGTTAAATTATTTTAATTGTAAATATATCTAGTAATGTGGAGTTTAGAGGTGAGAGACCAATATATCTGCAGTGTTGAATGTCCAATTAAAATTTTCAAGTCCGTAATTACACACACCATTCTAATGGCAAACCTGACCAAAACTGAGCTCCTGAATGAGGAAAAATAATTAAATCCTCAATGCTACACAAAATTAAGTAATACGTTTTGCATATGACTTGAAGATTTTCCCTATATAACAATATATCTGATTGCATTGCCTTTAAACACCTTCATTTATTCTGAATGTAACATAATGTATTTTGATTTTAATAATGGATATATTTTCTTTTTAATGAAAATTTTTATTTTTGAGATAAATGTAGTTTCATCTGCAGTTGTAAGAAATACTGCAGAGTTACCATGTTACCCTTTACCCAGTTTCCCCCAATGGTAACATCTTGCAAAACTATAGCACAATGTCACAATCAGGAGACTGACATTGATACAGTCAAGATACAGAACATTTCCATTACCATAAGAATCCCTTATATTGCCCTTTTATAGACACATCCACTTCTGTTCTTTCCCAACCTCTGGAAACTGCTAATCTGTTCTCTATTTCTATAATTAGGTCATCTCAAAAAAATGTTATATAAATGTAATCTTTAGAGAATGGCTATTGTGCACCCAGAATATTTCCCCAGTGATTCTTTCAAGTTGTTGTATGTATCGGTGGTACATTTCTTTATATTGCTGAGTAGTGTTGTATAGTATGGATATATCACTGTTTGTTTAGCAATTCTCCTGTTTAGGAAAACCTACATTTTTTCCCCCAGTTTTGGGCTATTACAAATAAGGCTGCTATAAACATTTGTGTATAGGTTTTTGTGTGAACATATTTTTTTGTTTGTTTTTTGTGACCTTGCTGTACTTGCTTATTAGCTCTAGGGTTTTTGTTTGTTTGTTTTTGTTTCTGCTTGTTTAATCATAGATACTTTGGGATTTTCTACATAGTCATGTCATCTGCAAATAAGGATAGTTTTATATCTTCATTTCTGATTTTATGCCTTTTCTTATTGCACCAGCTAGAACTTTCACTTTTATGTTGATTAAGAATGTTGAGAGTGGAGGACATCTTTGCCTTGCTCTTCATCTTAGGGGAAAAGTAATGCAGTCCAAAAATAGGTGTCATGTTAGCTGTAGGTTTTATGTAGGTTGGGGAAGTTCTCTGGGCTCTTTTTTTTTTTTTTTTTTTTTTAGGAGTTTCTATAGTGAATAAGTAATAAACTTTGTCAAAGCTTTTTTTGCATTGACTGATATAATCATGTGACATTTTTATCCCCTTAGCCTGTTTTTATGGTGGATTCATTGCCTGGTTTTTAAATATTGAACCAGCTTTGCCTCCTTAGAATAAACTTCACTTGGTCATGATGTAGAACTCTTTTCTATATAATTATGAATCCATTTGTTAATATTTAGTTAAAAGTTTTTGTATCTATATTTATTGGAGATATTGGTTTATAATTTTCTTTTTTGTACTGTATTTGTTTGATATCAGAGTAAAGGTATTTATTTGATATCAGGGTAAAACTAGCTTCATAAAGTTAATTAGGAAATGTTCCCCCTTCTTTTGTTTTCTGGAACAGTTTGTACAGTTTGAGTGTTGATTCTTCTTTAAATGTTTGGTTGAATTTCCCAGTGAAACTAGCTGTGTTACCAAACCAAACTTGGGTCCACTTGCCCACACACAGTAAAACCAATCTACTGACACTAGGTTGTGGTGAAGGAAAGTGCAGCATTTATTGCAGGGCACCAAGCAAGTAGTCTAGGTAGCTGGTGCTTAAAAGGCCCAAACTCCCCAAAGACTTTCAGGGAAAAGTTTTTGAAGACAGGGTGAGGGAGGGGGATTGTGGGGTGGGTGGTCAGCTCATGGACATTCTTCTGATTGGCTGGTGGTGAGGTAATCAGGAGTCAACAACCTCGACCTTCTGGTTTCAACTTGTCTGGGGTCTACATGCTTGCACGCAGAATACAGTTAACGTCTTCCATTTGGTGGGGGTTCCAGTATCTGCAAAGCAGCTCAGAGTACATACCTCAGGATATTACCTATAGCCCTTGAGGAGAAACTAAAGGTCCTTGACTTTTTTTTTTTAATTAATTAATTAATTAATTTACTTTTGGCTGTGTTGGGTCTTCGTTTCTGTGCAAGGGCTTTCTCTAGTTGCGGCGAGCGGGGGCCACTCTTCATCGCGGTGTGCGGGCCTCTCACTGTCACGGCCTCTCTTGTTGTGGAGCACAGACTCCAGACGCGCAGACTCAGTAGTTGTGGCTCACTGGCCCAGTTGTTTCACGGCATGTGGGATCTTCCCAGACCAGGGCTTGAACCCGTGTCCCCTGCATTGGCAGGCAGATTCTCAACAACAGCGCCACCAGGGAAGCCTGGTCCTTGACTTTTTTAAATGGCTAAAGAATTATTATTTTGTCCTGCTTGACTGTTTTCCTTTCTTTCTGCATTTTTTCACTTCTCTGATTAAATTTATTCTTTGTAACTTGGCAAAGGCCTAAGAGGCTAATGTTCTATAGACAAGAGGCAGGTGGAGGACATGGGCGTGGGGGGTCTGTTGTGGGAAGGCCCCAGAGGGTCTGGCTTGATTACAGCAGGTCAGATAGGGATAATCATATTACCTATTTCATGTTGTGTGACTTGCGGTAATTTGCATTTTTTTGAGGAATTAGTCCACGGTGTCTAAGTTGTCAAATTTATGTATGTAGAACAGTTCGTGGTATTCTGTCATTATCCTTTTCACATCTATAAGGTCTGTAGTGTTAGCACCTTTTCATTCCAGATATTGATCATTTGTATCTACACTCTTTTCTAATTTGTCAGTCTTTACAGAAGTTTGTGAATTTTATTGATCTTTTCTGGAAACTGCTCTTTGTTTCACTGATTTTTTTCTATTGTTTCATTTTCATTGATTTCTGCTCTTATCTCTATTGTTTCTACTGCCTGCTTTGGTTTCAATTTGTTCTTTTTCTAGTTTCTTGTGGGAATTTGGATTATTGATTTGAGATTTTCCCTCCTTTCTAAAATATGCCTTGTGTTAGAAATTTCCCCCTCAGTCCTGCTTTAGCTGTGTCCAACAAGTTTTCATATGTTTTATTTTCATTTAATTCACTTCAGTGTATTTTTCTAATTTCCCTTGAAACTTCATTTTTGACCATGGATTACTTCAAAGCACATGGTTTCATTTCCAAGTGTTTGGAGAATTTCCTATTATCTTTCAGCCATTGATTTCCATCGTGGTTGGAGAATAGCTGCATATGATTTCAATACTTTTAAATTTGTTTTAGGTTTGCTTTATGGCCCAGGATATCATCTTCATCCGTATATGTTCCATGAACTCTCAAAAAGAAGTTGTATTCTGCTGTTGTTTGGTATATTGGCTGGAAATAAATTATCTTAATTTTTCTTCATCTGAGAATGTTCTGATTCTCCCTCTATACCCAAAAGATATTTTCAGTGGGTATAGGAGTATGGGTTGACCACTCTTTTCTTTTAGCAATTGAAAAATATGGTGCCACCTCTTTTTGGTCCCCATGGTTTCTTATGAGGAAACTGTTTCCTTTCTAATTATTTTCCCCTATAGTTAAGGTGCTATTTCTCTGGCTACTTCAAGATTTTTGTCTTTAGTTTTCTGAAGTTTAATTATGTTGTATCTTGCCATGTATTTAGGAGGCGATTTTTATGTTTGGGGCTTGCTTATATTATTGAATCTGTAGGTTTGTGTCTTTTGACAGATTTGAGTGATAAATTCAGTGCTACAGTTCAGTGGTAATTTCTTCATGCACTTTTCTAGTCCTTCTCTCTTCCCTTCTCCTTCCAGGACTCTGATGACATTAATATTAGATCTTTTGTTATAATTCCATAAATCACTTAGGCCCTATTCATGGTTTTCCAGCCTATTTTCTCTCTTTTCTTCAGATTTAGTAATTTTCATTGTTCTATCTTTAAGTTCACTGATACTTTTCTGTATCTTCTTCAGTCTGCTGGGTTTCCCATCTATTGAGCTTTTTATTTGTTACTGTATTTTTCAGTTATAAAATTTTCATTTAATTCTTAGTTATATCTTCTATTTATTTGCTGATACTTTGTTTCTTTGGTGAGACTTTCTATTTATTTTCATTTGTGTCAATTGTGTTCATCACTGTTTGCTGAAACATTTTTTTGAGGGCGCTTTAAATCTTCGTCTAATAATTCTAACATCTCTGTCATTTGGGCATTGTCATTTGTTATTCATCTTTTTTTATCCAATTTGAGATCTTTCTGGTTCTTGGTATGACAAGTAATTTTCTATTGAAATGTGGATATTTTGAGTATTATATTAAAAGGGTTTGGACTTTATTTAAACCTCCTCTTTTAGTTGGCTTCCTGTGATGCCACTCTGATAGGAGCACTGCCTCATTATTGCCAAGTAAGGATAGAAATTCAGTTTCCTCACTCAGCCTTCATTGACACTTGGTGGGGAGAGCTCCTCGTTACTGTTGGGTGAGTGTGAGAGTGTCAGCTTCTCATGTGGCCTCCACTCATACCTCTCTGGTTGAGAGAAATAGAAATGTGTCATTATTGCTCCCTGAATGGCTTCACCTGATGCCATGGGGAAAATATGATAGCTGTGTTCACACTTGGTGGAGGTTAAAGTCCTGACTCTCCACTGGATCTCCTCTTAATCCACTCTAGGGCAAGGGGTAGGAAGCCTCATTATTGCTGAGTGGGAATAGAAATACAGGCTTTCTTTGTAGTCTCCACTGACTCCTCAGGCAGAAGAGGGCATCATTACTCCACAGTAGGGATGAAAGTCCACCTCCCTATTTCAGCCTTCTCTGATGCCACTCCAGTGGAAGTTGGGGTGACTTGTCCCAGCCCTGGAAGGGTAGAAATCTAGGCTCTCTGCTCAGCATTTTCTGGTAGGGATGCATGTGGGACCACTTGTTTTTCTGTGCTCTTCTATGGAGTAGAGCAGTTAATGTTGAAAAGTTTCTGTATTGTTATGTGTCCCCTTTCCTAGTTTCCAGCTAAAGAGAGCAGCCTTTTCTTATGGCTTTGTATTAGTCTACGTTTTTTGGTGTTTCCAAGTTGATGGTTTCTTCAGCTCTAAGCCTGGGTTATATGAGGCAAAAAGAAAACCCAGTGAATTCGCCTCAGTGATGGTCCCTGGAATTTGAAGTTTCTAGCCAATCTGCCACCTTCTCTACCTTTTAGAGCTTCCTTGTATTTGTTTTATATATAATGAGTAACGTGTTAGTCATATTTAAGAGGAATAGAGAAACGTCTTCCTAGAAACAAAAGTGATGAATGTTTTGTAATATTAAATATGTGTATATATTTTCCCACAAATAATGCTTTCCCAAAAATATTCTATTAAAGCCTATGACCATTGTAAGGCTTACTGCCAAATTAAAGAGCAGATAGCTAATGGTTATAAGAATGGATCCATTGGTTGATTTACTGTGTAAATTGTAAGATTAAAAAAAACAGTACTGAAATTTTTTGCACAGATAGAAGTTATTTATTTCCCATTCTAAATTATAATTTCTCACTTTTTATAGTATGTGTGCTTTGGAGACTTGGATCTTGATGTTTAATTATAAACCTTTGGTATAAAGAACTTAACGTGGGTTCTTTCCTTATAAGATATAAAAAAGGTCTTAATACCAAGGGAAGTAGCAGAACCTTTGGAGGAATGAGACAGAAGTGAGGTTAGAGGTCTTTTAGATATGTTCTTGTTTTATCTCCTACCACAACTCATGTTGAAAGGAAAACTCAAAACATAGGGGAATAGTGCCCTGTTCCTTTTTCAGGACTCCGATAGAGACTACATCACAGGAAGTCTCATACAAATAGCAGTAGCCACTGCAAAGTAGGTATGGAGAGAGCTAGAAGTAGCTCCGTTGTGCTGTACTGAGGTTCTGAAATTCCTTTTTCCTCCCAATTGGAAAGGTAAATGAGTTGACAGGCACTGAGGTGCAGTGGGGCAGCAGTAGGCAAGGGGTTAGAGATGAGATAATGCTGTGGCAGAGGTCAGGGACTGAGAGCTAATACACAAACCAGATGGAGAATGTGCATGAGACTCAGAGGCTCTGCAGAGAGAGCTAGAGTTGAGGTGGAGCTTCGTTAGTGGAGAGAAGAGGTACGCTTGACTCCTACTGTGTGGAGGGATTACAATGTGGGTTCTACTAGCTTTGTACTTGAGGAGTGAAATCTAGGAGCACATCCAGTCTATGTGAAAATTTTCATCTCCATGAAGGGTGGTGAGAAAGCAGAGGAAAGAAAAGAAATTTCTCAGCTTGGGCATAATATCCCATGGTGTTTCCTTACATTCCAACTCCAATTTGGAGGGGAAAAAAATTACAGGGACAAACATTTGTAACAAGAAAATTAGTACTTAAGTAGAATTTTTACCTTGCAATTGAATATTTATCCAAACAAGGCTGAAATAAACCAACTTAAATGAGAAGAGACTGTTATAACTTTTAATGGCAAGTTTTTTGTTTTCATTTTCATTTTTTGTTTTTTGTATCCTATGGGTTAGGGCCTTGAGATGGATTAACTACAAAATAAAGGACATAGTAGTTGAACAATAGTTGTACATCACCAGTGTATATATATATATATATATTTTAAATTAATAGCTACTCTTTATTTATTTATTTATTTATTTTTAGCTGTGTTGGGTCTTTGTTTCTTGCGAGGGCTTTCTCTAGTTGCGGCAAGCGGGGGCCACTCTTCATCGCGGTGCGCAGGCCTCTCACTATCGCGGCCCCTCCCGTTGCGGGGCACAGGCTCCAGACGCGCAGGCTCAGCAGTTGTGGCTCACGGGCCCAGTTGCTCCGCGGCATGTGGGATCTTCCCAGACCAGGGCTCGAACCCGTGTCCCCTGCATTGGCAGGCAGATTCTCAACCACTGTGCCACCAGGGAAGCCCACCAGTGTATATTTTTGCACACCAGTTTTCCTCTCCTCATCCTCATATCCAATGGAAGATGCACTCAGTTAACATAAATGCTTTACCTGGACTGGATGGAAGGAAATATGTGCTAAGCTTCTTATACTGCATCTTAGTATACAACCACTATTTAGATTGTCTTGTAAAATACTGTACAGATACACAAAACAGCCCAACAAATTGTCTATTGTGGTATTCTTAGATCTACTGGATAGAGACCTCTCTTCCCCTTAAGGCAGATCAAACCATCTTTGAACCAGTTATAACTTTTAGAAAGTACGTCCTGATACAGAGCCTAAAATTATCTCCTTGTAACCTCTATAAATGATCTAGAGTTACCTTTCAGGCTCAACTGAATAAATCTACTCCTGTCAAACTTCCTTTAAATGCTTAAAAGTCATCGTTTTTACACTCCTAATAATTTATTATAAAGCCAGTTTTGGCTTTTCTTAGTACTCTCATCATAGTACCCTGAGTGAGTTCCATTCTGTATGTTCCACCTGAATTATGGCAGTCAGAAGTACATGCAGTGTTCCTAGTAGAATCTGGCCAACTCCAAATGCAGCAGAATTGACTATTTCTAAACATGCTGAATCACTTGAATTGCAATCTCAATGTGATAGAATTTTAAAAATATTTTTATTAGTTTCTTTTCATAATAGTAGTAAACATTTTATAGACTATTCAGTTTTTGTGCACATCTTTATAGACTTTTCTTGAAAAGATAATTATCATTCATTGGCATCATGACAAGGAGATGCCAGTCTCAATTAGCCAAGCCGCCATGGTGAAACTTGAATTTGGGATAAGTCTGCAACAGGCAGAAGCAAATTAAAAAAAAAAAGACAGATGAGTCTGAGTCCTCAGAGGGATTGAAAGATTGATGTCAATCACTATACATTTTTGAACAGGGATTTAGGGAGCAGGGGATATACACTGACAATGATAGAAAATGGGAGATTAACACCATACATCAGCTTGAGCTTGGGTCTCCAAAGGTTTGGAAATAACAAGGCAATCCCTGAGGGCCAGCTTCTCATAAAAAAGGATTCTAGACACTAGAAGTGACTTGTAAACCTGTATTATAAATGTCATTGTTCCCACTGAATATGGAATCTGGTTCATAAGTGTAATCATCTGCCTAAATACATATAATGAGGAAGTGGCAACTTTGACATTTCAATCTGCATCTTTTTGACACAAAGCTTGATTATCTTTTACAATATTCTGGCTTATTCTATGTTTCAGTTAGCTAATCTTTCAAAAAATATTAAGTAACAAACCACCCAGAATTTAGTGGCTTAAAATAGTAGTATTTTATTCTCATCTGTGGGTCCTCTGAGATTCAGGTGATATAGGTTGAGCCCAGCTGAACAACTAAGCTTGAAGCTGCAACAGCTGGTGAAGATCTGTTGTTCATCCACCTTGAACCAGTGGGCTAGCTGGAGCACGCTACTCTCATAGCATGACAGAGATAAAAGGGTCTTACCTAGGTCTCTTAAGGCATAGGACTGGAACTGACACACTCTTACTTACACTCCATCCATTGGCCAAAGGAGATCACTTGGATAAGCCACAAACAAAGGAATGGAGAAGTATTATCCACCCATAATGAGGCTTCAACAAAGGTAAGGATGATGAAGGAGTACCCTTTATCTGCCTTACTACATTTAGACCAGAATTTAATTATAAAAGAGAACTATAGTTTATGTACCTGATTTCCTTCTGACTACTCTTTAAGATGCTAATATTTCCACCTCATATGAAATACATTTACACCCAGAAACTTAAGTAACTCTTACTGTGCAGATGAAAAAAATAGAAATGGGAAACACAAGAACTCCATACACTTTTATTTATTAAGCTTTTTTTCCTTTTTCACCTCTGAATTCATTCTACTTGTTTCAGATTTTTATTTATCTTCTTCAAGGCAGTGGTTATTGCACCATTTTCTATATTTAATCAAATCTATTTTTAATAAGCTTGTCAGGAACACAGGATTAAACAATAATGTCTAAATTGTCTAATCCATGTTTTTCCTCTAAGATACCATTACATTTTTGAGAAACTTTCTTTTATCCAAAATGTTGGATGTCTTCTGAATGAAAAAAAAATCCTATTTCCCCAAATTTTGATAACAAGCCTTTGAATACACAGGTTTTTAAAAACCAGAGTAGAGTATCTGTTTTTCTGACTTCTTTTCTACAGAGAAACTCAGAGTGCTGATAATTTTTCTTTTTCTTGAAAAGGGTTGAGGTTCCTTTTTTTTATCCTTTTCATTGACAGAAAAATAATTTTGTGTGTATTTTCTGAGTCCAGTAAATCCTTTTAATCATTAGGTATTTTGTTAACACCTGTGTGTGTGCTTTTCATTATAGCCATATGTTATAAGCCACTATCTATAGTGATTCTGCCATCCTTTTGCTTTTGGATTAATACTATCAATATGCTTAAAAACTTAAAATGATCCTTATTTTTATTTCGACTTTTGCTCCATACATTATTAATATTTTTTCTTATTGACTTAATATGTTAACAAAATCTAGGTTTTATTATTCTTACTATTTCCACATTATGCAGAGGAAAGTGATGTGTTTATACCTTAGCCTTTCTGTATTAGTTATGGAAAAAAATATATTGTATTTTTTGGAACTACATTTGAAAGATTCATGCTTGCAGCACTAACCAAGATCATTGCAGTGCAAAAACTGCAGCTTTGGCATGACCGAGGTATTATTTACTTAGTACATTTAACACTGAGTCCCTAGTTTTCTCATTTTCTCTCTTCCAGGTTGTTATATGCCCAGCAAGGTGCTTTGCTCAAAGTATTAGGTGTATAATAAATACAAGGAAAATTGTATTAAACTAGACCTTTTTGTAATTCTCATATACCTAGAAAGTAAAAGGTGTTAAGACCTCTTTGACTTATGGCTTTCATCCTAATAGTTCAATATCTCCCACCTGTGTAAGAAAATGCCATGAAACAGCAATTTGAGGTTTATGCAGAAATGCTCTGCAATGATACTAATGCCTGTGATGATTAAAAAAAAAGATCTTTAACATGTAATTTCAAAATTCTTCATAAAAAATTCTAATTTATAAATAGGTTCACTCACACTATAAGTGAAATGAGTATGCTTTGTATTTTTCACACATTATTATTATCTACACTTTCCCAAATGTATACTAAGTATTCATATCCATAGTTTCTTGTGTCTACATAATGTCCTATGAAATTGATATCCACAATGAGTATAATGTGTTTGGTAATTCCCAGGTATTATGTTTTTTATTTATTTTGTTATTATGCCACAATGCTTCTAAAAAGACACAAGCTTATTTATCTTTTCTTAAAATATACCATAAGAGTAAATTACCAGAAGCTAGCTAGTAAATGCATTGTTATTTAGATACATGCGGTTTAATTTTATTTTTGTAACCCTTAGGTCAATAAAATCACCAATAATATATTTGAAAACTGTCAAGTCAAAGTAAGGATCATTTTAAGCCTTTAGGCAAATTTATTGGCCTTCTACATTTGGACATAAAGAGAATACGATTTCAAGGTTGTTATTTTGTTGATTTTTTAAAATAAGTTTGTTCCCTGGTTTGATATTTACCTCTGGGATTTAGATCTGAGGTACACTCAATCACTGGTTAATCCAGATATTGAGATAAAAGAAGGAAAATTATAATTCCAAAGAAATTCTTAAATTGATTATCCCAATTTACATATTGCTATTTGCCAGCAATTATTTTGGGTACATAGCTGGAGAATGTGTACTATAAGACGCTTTTCCCAAAATTCAGCACTATACATATAAACTGCCAGTTTTTCTACCTTCTCACTTTCCTATGCCAGGCTGACACATCCCTTAATTTCTATTGACCAGGACAGCCTTACTGTTCTCTCAGCTTGACTGAACTTCAGACAGGCTTTTTCCTGACTATAGGCCTCTGACTTCCCTTTTCTTAGAGCATTAACTTTAAAAAAAACTTGGAATTGTAAATTCTTTCTCTGCCTCTTTGAGATGTAAATCTTCCCCCAGACTTTTGCCAGTTTTATGTCCCAGAGCTGTCTTTCTCAAAGACTGGGAGCCATCACTTTGAAATGTAATCATCAAGAAAGATTGTGTCTCTCTCCTAGTCTGTGTGGGAGGATAGAAGCCTAATTTCGATTAGCCAATGAGCACCATTTAGCAGACACAGATCCTAGTTCACCCTAGTGCTTAAAATCTCTCCTGCCTTTTGTTTCAGTGGAGTTGAGTTTAATTTCTCTCTCCTACTGTAATAGTCTGGAATAAAGTCTTGGCTGTTTAACGCCATCTAGGACAACTTTTCTTTGACATATATGTATCGATATACCTATAGGTTATATAGGATATATATACCTACAGGATTATCCTCACCTTGTATTCATGTCTTTTTCCTATTAACTTACAGATAGTCTTATCAAGAGGTAGAGTTTATTTCTCTGTCCCTTGAATTTATGCTGATCTTGTGGGGGTTTTTTTGATATATGGAATGTGGCAGAAGTGATAATGTGCCAGTGTGAGCCTAGGCGTCAAGAAGCCTGGCACACTTTGCCCACAGTCAACCTGCTTCTGACTATAGGCACATGAGAAGTCTAGCTGAGACCAGCCCTAATTGCTGACTTGAAGAATTGGGTACAAATAAATTGTTGTGCTTTTGAGGCTAGGAACAGTATAATTGTAAAGCAATGCTATGGTGAAATATAATATATACATACACACGTGATTCTGAAAATTTTTAACTTTCAGACTTGGCAACCCCCTCTCTCCTATTAGGTGACCCAGGTGACCCATGTATAAATTAAGATATATAGATTTCCATTTCTTTACATCAGCAGAAATATGCTATGACATCTCAGTATTTGCACATCTTTTTGTCCTATGCTAGACTATCTACTTCAAGAAATAAAATATATTTCCTCTTCTTCTAGGCTCAAATTGCCAAAAAAATATCAAATCTAATTAACTAAAAGTGAACAAATCTACTCTCTTTAAAGTGATCAATTTAATTAGGTATTTTGCTTTCTTAGTTAACTGGAGTCGCCAATTAAAATAACAGGCTCAAGCAGATGGCCTTTGAGATAAGAGGTCAATTTACCGTATCAAGGAGAAAAATGAACAGAATTAAAGCAATATACTAAACATAACTTCAAAGAACCGATACTTCAAATTAAGTGTGATCCGAAACATTATTCACATTTATTTGTTTTAGTATATAGCATTAGTTATCAATTAAAATCCAGGTTCTACCTCTTACAGAATTCTATCTCTTTGGGGCACACTTATTCTAAAAGAATCGTCCCTCTTTCTAGAAACAGGTGTTTTTTACAATTAATGAAATTTGTCTTCATTTTCAAGATTCTGGGCAAATTTGTTAGACTGTTTGTATCCGGTGTAACATTTGACCTAATTTTAATTTGCAGACATAATGGAGCCTGGGGATATCATTATTCATACCACTTTTCTAATTATATCAAATGAGAGGTAACCTTTGAATAAAGAATGACATTCAAAGAAAACTGGATTGTTCCTTCTCTTAAATGTGGATAAAAACAGCACCAGTCCTTGCTAACTTTTCTGTTGCTGATATTTCATCCATAAATATGCATGTGGTCTCATTATTTATAATCGCCTTGGGAAAGTATTTACCTACACATGTTGACAGTTTGGTAAAATAGACACTTCATAAATTTACAAGTTTTGAAAAATGTTAATGCTTTCATCTTTCAATTAAATGTAAAGAGTGAAAATAGGGTCTAAATTTTTGGCATGTGTTATCATTGCTAATGTGAATTGCTTTCCTATAATTTGGTAAATTCTTAAACTCAAGTATATTTCTTAAGCTAGTCATTGAAAACTAGTCAAAGTTTGTTTTCATAATTTATTGCTGTATGAGTTTACTAAAATTACAAATTTTACTTCTAGCCTTATAGAATTTTGAAATGTTATATTCAGCAACTTTTTAAATGCCAACATTAAAGAAAGAATGGTATAAATAAATGCAGCAGGATGCTTTGATCTCATGGTTAAGTTGTTGAAATTCTTTGGATATTGAATTATTGTAAATAAATTTAGGATAACTCTATTTTTCCTAACTCCAAACTCTTATAACTAGTGAAAACTCTTTTGAGATAATAACAGTTATAATGCTCTATTTTTTAAATAACTCTCTTTGTTTGTGAAAGCATTTAAGATAACTAACAGCTACACTTATTAATTGCTTAGAGGTTTATTAAAAATAACAGCTACCATTTTTCAACATTTCTTTAAGTTATATATTACAAAAATATGCTATTTTATTTAATCATCAAAAAATCCATTTTGGGTTCAGTAAATCTGAATAATTTGTTCTTTCTCATTCAGCTAATATTTGGGAGAGCAGAAATTACAGTCTATGACTCTATGACTATCTTATATCAAGTCTATATTGTACTACTTTTATCAAGATACAGTTGATAAAAACTTAAATTTGAATACATTTAAATCTCTATATTTTTTCTCTTCTCCCTTCCCATGTTTTATGTTTTTGATGTCACATTTTACATCTTTTTATCTTGTATATCCCTTCACTAATTATTGTATAGTTATTCTTACTACATTTGTCCTTTAACCTTCATACTTGATTTATAAGTGATTCCCCACCTTTACAACATTAGATAATTCTAAAATTTACTATATATTTAGCTTTACCAGTGAGATGTGTCTCCATATGTTTTCTTATTACTAATTAGTACCCTTTCTTTTCAGCTTAAAAACGTCCATTTAACATTTCTTTGAAGGCAAGTCTAGTGGTGATGAACTCCTTTAGTTTTTGCTTCTCTGGAAGAGTCCTTACCTCTCCTTCAATTCTGTATGTCAACTTTGTCAGGTAGAATATTCTTAGCTGGAATCTGCTGATAGTTTTATGGAGGTTCCTTGTATGTAACAAGTTGTTTTTCTCTTCTTGCTGTTAAGATTCTCTCCTTATCTTTGTCTTTTGACACTTAAATTATAGTATGACTTGTTGTTGCTCTTTTTGGGTTCATCTTATTTGGAGCTTTTTGAGCTTTGGATGTAGATGTCTCTTCCTTCTCCAGGTTAGGAAAGTTTTCAGCCATTATTTCTTCAAATAATTTTTTTGTCCCTTTCTCTCTCTTCTTCTGAGACCCTAATAATGCAAAACTTGATCCATTTGATGTTGCCCCATAAGTCCCTTAAGCTATCTTCACTTTTTTCATTCTCTTTTTTTTTTTTTCCTCTTTTTGCTGCTCTGATTAGGTGAGTTTCACTGCTATTTCTTCAAGTTCACTGATCCTTTCTTCTGTTATATCTAGTGTGCAGTTGAACCCATTTGGTGTATTTTTCAGTTCAGTTAAAGTATTCTTCAGCTCTACAACTTCAGAAAACCAGGGCATCTGTCAATAGTATAAGTACCTTTTAGAAATGACCAGTGAACTAGAGAGTGGCAGAAGGAGAACACTAGCTATCCTCCATTCCTTGAGAGTATCTGCTTAGGCCCCTAGATGTGTGCCAGATCAGAAGTTTGGACCTCAGGCTGAAGCTGTTGGACAAGCAAATAGGTCTGTCTCCCAGAAAGATTGGGGGTGTATTCCAGTCTGCTGTCTGTGCAGTGCCGAAGGGTGGTAGCCTGCCACAAGCTGTCTCTCCAATTGTTACAGTCCAGTGGGACCCAGAAACATAAACCTCCCTGGTCACCAGTACTAGGCAATCAAGGGACATCATTTGGGCCATAGTTACCAAAGCAGGGCACCAGATGTGAACACTAGCACCAGATATGCATAAGAGCTCTCTTCCAGAAGATAGGGGGTTCTGGAACACAGCAGAGGGAGAGCATGAAGATAGTGCCATACTTCCAAGTTCTCTCAAAAGGCTTACTGTAGGCCCTTAGATATGTGTTTAATTACAAGCCTGCCCTTCAGACTGAAGCTGTGAAGATAAACTAATAGAACTCTCACTGAAAAACTGGGGTCCTTAGGCTATTGCCTCTTGCTGTGCCCTGAGGGTGGTAGCTGGTTAAGAATTATTTTGCTATTAGTTCCAGTCCTGTTGAACACTTGAGCATAAACCCTATCAGCCACCAGAACTAGACTATATAGAGTTGTCTCCTGGGCAGCAACTACAAAAATCAGAGTGCCAGTGAAGGGTACAAACTTTTCTCTGGGACATACTGGTGAGCTAGGTGAGGTAGATGAAGAGCACAAAAATGGTTCCTGCCAACCTCTGACACTGGAGTGTATCCCAGCAGGCTCCTAGATGTGTGTTAAATTAGATGCCTTTAGGTCAATGCTTTAAAATAAGCAAATAAACCTCTTTCACTTAAAGTCTGGGTGCTTTTCAATTGCATGCTTCTTCATTGGGCCCTGGAGAAGGTGACTCTGAACACACAAGCCCTTTAAGAGCTGTTTTTTCAGTTCATCATAGCCTTGTGGGTCTCATGGATGTAAGCTTCACTGGTTTTCAAAGCTAGATGTTTTGGGGGCTCATAACTCAGGTGCAGGCTTTAGAAGTTGTGGCACCCAGTGTGGGGGTCAAACCCTTTGCTTCTCAAGGAGAAGATTCAGGTTTTGAGTTCCCTTCTGATTGTGGATCGCTGTGCTGTGGTGGGTTTTGTGGTGATATTCTGTTTCTACTACCCAGTTTGAGGTGGGTTTTTTCTCATTTGCCCAGTGTGTAGGAGTGGCTCAGCTACTTTTTAGGTTAAATTTTTCCATATGTAGCTGTAGATTTTTTGTGTCTATGGGAGGAGGTAAGTTCAGGATCTTCATATGTCACCCACTTGGACCAGAACCTAAATTGTACTATTAATGATTATGATGTATTATACTTTAGAATATACATTTCTTTTTCTAAGTTAATCTCTGTTTAAAGTGATTGGAAGTATGTTAAATTCGTGTTACTATTTGAAGAATTTATATTTTATAGTATTGTCTTTCCATCCAAAACTGTGATATCTTTACTATTTCATTCTTTTTTATGTTCATCAATAAAATTTAACAGAATTATGGAAACTGATTATATCGACTGTGAAGGGAGAGTGCTATTTCTGCTCCTCTCTGAATTAAATTGTGTAACTTAGCAGGCAGATCTGTGTCTCAATTACCTCATCTGCTGAAACACGGAATATTAAGAATGACTAATTCCATATAGATTGTTTTGAGAATTAAAGAGATAGTACATATAATATACTTAAAATGCTATCTGTAATAAAGACCTCAATGAGGTAGTAATCATTGCTTGCATTGTTATACTGTCTTGATATAAGGGCAATATATTTCTGTTAAGCTTTCCTAAATTTATTTGAGTTTTGGTACTATCACATATAGAATGTTTTTTCCCATTTGGATTTATTTTTGCTTATCCCCAGACTAAAGAAGAATTATTGAATTTGAATGTTTATGTTGATTCTAACTACTAATTTGTTACATGTTCTTTTAAGGCTAGAACTTATTACTAGAGTCTCTTAAGTTATGTAGCTAAAAAAATTGCAAATAGCAAAATATGTAGTTGAATTTTTTTATTAATGAAAATACAGGAATATTTTATATTTTATTTTCTAAAATCTCCAAAACAATATTGAACAATAATGTCAATGGAGATATCTAACTATTTCTTTTGTATTTAACTAAAATTATTTTAGTGGTTTGGGTTAAAGGATAATGTTTTATTTTTTAGTTTTCTTTTTAATTAAATTTCAGTACTTTGATTCTATTACATTTTAAGTAGCACTCATTTTTATTTGAAATAGTTTTGTATGTTTCTGCCATCTATAGATATGATTAAAATGTTTCCTTTAATATGTCGATAAAATATATAATTTCTGGTAATTTGACACTGAATTACCATGGCTTTTATGGAAAAATTGTTCATTTAGAATTTTAAAATTATATTCAAAAGTAAGGTTTTTTTTTTTTCTATTCTCTTTTGGGTATAAATTTAGGCTATCTTACTAAATCAAATCTAGGAGATGTACTTATATTTCTATGGTACAAAATAATTTAAATATCTTTGAAATTATTAATGACAGTAGATAATATTCACCTGTGAACTCATTTGTTCTTGGGGTCCTCAATGTTAGATTTTGCTTTTTCTCTTTTCTAATCTTTCTTCTGGTGATTGTCTATTTAAGTGTTTTCATTTCTCTTGGGTTATTTTTATATAATTCATATTTCTCTAGGAAATAATTTCTTAAAATTTGCTTCCCCAGATATAATAGTTTTTCTATAATTACTTTATCATACCTATTTTTGTTTTCTCATTCCTAACTTTGAAAATTATTGACTTATTTTTGTTATTTGGTTTGCAAAGTATTTATTATATTACCATTCCCTTCAAATTATCAACTGAAGAAGCCTTCCTTTTTAAGTTTGAATTATATTTCATTTTATGTATGTCATATTTTCTTGATTCATTCATCTATTTTAGACATTTAGGTTGTTTCTACAACTTGGTTATTGTGAATAATTTTAATAAGCGTAAGAGTGCTAACGCTTCCAGAAGTGGAATTTCCAGATCGTATTGTAGTTCTATTTTTAATTTTTTGAGGAAAGTCCATACCTTCCTGTGCAAGGAATCTAATTTTCCACATTCTAACTAGCACTTGGTTCATTTAAAAAATTTTTTTTTTATTTTTAAATTTTTATATAATGGCCACCTGACAGGTATAAGGGTGGTTTTGATTTGCATTTTCCTGATGATTAGTGATGTTAACTAACAATTTTCACATACATTTTGGGCATTTGTATGTCTTATTTGGAGAAATATCTATTCAAATCCTTAGCTCACTTATTTTTTTTTTAAGGTTTTTTGCTATTGTACAAGTTCCTTATACATTTTGAAGATTAACTTCTAAGCAGATTTATGATTTAAAAATATTGCAACCATTCTGTAGGATAGCTTTTTACTTTGTTGATTGTTTCATTTGCTTTTTAGTTGTACAGAAGCTTTTTAGTTTGATGCTGTCCCACTTGTCTGTTTTTGCTTTTGTTGCCTATGCTTTGGGTGTCATATAAAAAAAATCATTTTCACGACTAAAGTCGTTAGCTTTTCTACTGTGCTTTCTTCTAGTAGTTTTACAGTTTAAGGTTCTTAGTTTAAGTCTTTAATCCATTTTGATTTGATTTGATGATATGGTATAAGCTAAGGGCTCGATTTCATTCTTCTCTATGTGAATATTCAGTTTTCTCAACACTATTTGCTGAAGAGGCTATCCTTTATCTACTGTGGATTGTTGGCACCCATACTGAAGATCTGTTGACTGTCTATGTGAGGAATTATTTCTGGGATCTTTTTTTTTTTCTTTAACGTCAATCTGTGTGTCTGTTTTTATGCCACTACCATACTGTTTTGACTACTGTAGTGTTGTAGCATATTTTTTTAACTGCTGAACATTAACTTTATTTTTTTATTTTTATTTTATATTGGAGTGTAGTTGGTTTACAATGTTGTGTTAGTTTCAGATGTATAGCAAAATGATTCAGTTATACATATATCTATTCTTTCACAAATTCTTTCCCCATTTAGGTTACTGGAGAATATTGAGTAGAGTTCCCTGTGCTATACAGTAGGTCCTTGTTGGTTATCTATTTTAAATATAGTAGTGTTGTTGGGGGGGGGGATGAATTGGGAGATTGGGATTGACATATATACACTATTAATACTATGTATAAAATAGATAACTAATGAGAACCTTCTGTATAGTACAGGGAACTGTACTCAATGCTCTGTGGTGACCTAAATGAGAAGGAAATCCAAGAAAGAGGGGATATATGTATACATATAGCTGATTCACTTTGCTGTACAGTATAAAATAACACAATATTGTAAAACAGCTATACTCCAATCAAAATTTTTTTTTTAAATATATAGTAGTGTTGTAAAATATTTTGAAATCAGGAAGTGTGATGCCTCCTGCTCTGTTCTTTTTTCCAAAGATTAAGTTGGCTATTTGCACCTTTTGTGATTTCATATAAATCTTAGAATTCTTTTTCTATTTCTTTAAAAATATGCCTTGGGAATTTTACAGGAATTGCACTGAATCTGTAGATTGGTTTGGATAATATGGAAACTTAATATATTAATTCTTCCAGTCGATGAACACAAGAGGATTTTCCATTTGTTTGGGTCTTACATAATTTTTTTATCATTGTTTTATTGTTTACCATATATAAGTATTTTACCTCACTAGTTTATTCCTAAGAATTTAATTTTTTTAGAGTTATTGTAAATGGGATGTTTTTCTCAATTTCCTTTTAAGATAGTTTATTGCTAGTGTATAGAAAGGTAAATTATTTTTGTATGTTTATTTAATATCCTGAAACCTTACTGAATTTGTTTACTAGTTCCAACGATTTTTTTTTCATAGAGTCTTTCTATGTATAAAACCATGATAGGGCTTCCCTGGTGGCGCAGTGGTTGAGAATCTGCCTGCCAATGCAGGGGACACGGGTTCGGGCCCTGGTCTGGGAGGATCCCACATGCCGCAGAGCGGCTGGGCCCGTGAGCCACAATTACTGAGCCTGCGAGTCTGGAGCCTGTGCTCCGCAACAAGAGAAGCCGTGACAGTGAGAGGCCTGTGCATCGCGGTGAGGAGTGGCCCCCACTTGCCGCAACTGGAGAAAGCCCTCGCACAGAAACGAAGACCCAGCACAGCCATATATAAATAAATAAATAAAAATAAATAATTAAAAAAATAAAAAAAAAAAAAGCAAACAAAAAAACCTAATTTGTTAAAAAAAAAAAAAAAAAACAAACCATGATATCTGCAAACAGGGTCAATTTCACTTCTTTCACTGTGATTTGGATGCCTCTTATTACCTTTTCTTGTCTAATTAGTCTGGCTTACAGTACCATATTGAATAGATATGACAAGAGTGGATACCTTTGCCCTGCTCCTGATTTTAGAGGAAAAACTTTCAGTTTTGTACCTTTGAGTATGATGTTAGTTGTGGGCTTTTAATATATGGCTTTTATTATATTGAGGTTTTCCTTCTATATCTAGTTCATGGAGAGTTTTTATCATGAAAGGGTGTTGGATTTTGTCAAATGTTTCTACTGTAGTTATTGAGACATATCATGTAGTTTTTATCCTTTATTCTGTTAATGTGGTATATCACATTTATTAATTTTTTTTTAACGTTGAATCATTCTTAAATCCAGGGATAAATTCCATTTGGTCACCATGTGTGACACTTTCAAGTTGGACTGGGTTTTCTAGTACCCTTTTGTTGAATTTTCCATCTATATTCATCAGGGATATTGGCCTATAGTATTTCTGTGGTGTCTTTGGCTTTGGTATCAAGATAATGCTGGCATAATATAATGAGTTTGGAAATTTCTCTCCACTTAAATTTTTTAGAAGAGTTTGAGGATTGGCATTAAAGTTTCTTTAAGTGTTTGGTAGAATTTGCCCATGAAGCCCTCTGATACTGGGCTTCCTTTGGGAGGTTTTTGATTATTGATTTAATCTCTATACTATTTATATCTCTGTTCAGACTTTGATTTAATCCCGAATCAATCTTGGTAGGTTATGTGTTTCTAGGAAGTTAACTGTTGCTTCTGTTATCCCGTTTATTGGCATATAATTATTCATAGTGGTGTCTTATGATCATTTTTATTTCTATAGCTTCAGTTGTAATGTTTCCTCTCTGACTTATGATTTTATTTGTTTGCATTACCTCTTTTTCCTTAATCTGGCTAAGATTTGTCAATTTTGTTTAGCTTTCAAGAAAATAACTCTCAGTTTCTTTTATTTTTTTTCTATTTTTCTTTTTTATTTTGTTTTTTCTCTAATTTAAAAATATTTCTTTTTTCTGCTAACTTTGGGCTTAGTTTGTTTTTCTTGAGGTGTAAAGTTAGGTTGTTTATTTGAGGTCTTTCTTCTTTTATAATGAAGGCGTTTATTGCATGAAATGTCCCTCTTAATACCTCTTTTGCTGCATACTATAAGTTTTGGTATGTTGTGTTTTTGTTTTCATTTGTGTCAAGTTATTTTATAATTTTTAAAATTTCTTCTTTGACCATTGGTTGTTCAAATCGTCTGATTATGGTCAGAAAAGATCTTTGGTATAATTTCAGTCTTCTCATATTTACCAAGACTTGTTTTATGATGTAAAATGTGATTTATTCTGAAGAAAGTTCCATGTGTGCTTGAGAATAATGTATATTGTCCTGCTCTTTGATGGAATGTTCAGTATATGTCTGTTAAATATATTTTGTCTATAGTGATATTCAAGTCATTATTTATTGATTTTCTTTCTGCATGTTCTATCTATTATAAAAATTGACATATTGAAATCTCCTCTGATTGTTATATTGCTATCTATTTCTCCCTTCAGTTCTGTCAATGTTTGTTTTATATACTTAGGTGCTCAGATTTGAGTGCATATATACTTATGATATATCTTCCTGGTGGATTGACCTTTTAATCATTGTAAAAGGCCCTTCATTGTCTCTTGTGACAGTTTTTGAGTTAGTCTATTTTGTCTGATATAAATAAAGCCACTCCTGCTCTCTTTTGGTTACCATTTGCATGGAATGTCTTTTCCTTCCCTTAATTTTTAGCCTTTTTGTGTTCTTAAATCTAAACTATGTCTTTTCTTAATCCATTCAGTCATTATGCCTTTTGATAGAGGAGTTTAATAAAATTACATTTGAAGTATTATCGATAGGAAAGAATTCAATATTGTCCTTCTGTTATTTTTCTGTTAGTCCTATAATTCTTTGTTTCTTTTTTCCTGCTTACTGTTTTTCTTACTCTTTTTTAGATTTTCTTTTTATTGATAGGCTTTGAATATTTTCTCTTATTTTATTCTGTAACTTCTATAGGTATTTGCATGTGTAGGTGTGCTTACCTTGGACCTTAGATAAAATATTTTATAACAGTCTATTTCAGGCTGATAACAAGAAGTTCAGTCATACACGAAACCTCTACATTTTAACTTCTCCTTCCTCATCCTTATATTATTGTTGTCACAATGTGCACCTACTCACATTTTGTATCTTTTTCCTACAGCTTCATTGAGATATAACTGGCATATAACATTGTGCAGGTTTAACTTATACAACCTGTTGCTTTGATATACTTATATGTTGCAACATGACTACCATGATCATAACACTAGCTAAGACCATTATGTCACATTATTACCATTTCTTTTTTCTGGTGAGGACATTTAAGGTCTATTCTCTTAGCAACTTTACACTATTGTTGACTATAATAACTATGCTGTATATTAGATCTCCAGAATTTATTTATCATGTAATTGAAAGTTTGTACCCTTAGACCAATATCTCCCTATTCCCCCACCCTATCTCCTGGTAAATACCATTCTACTCTGTTTCTATAAGATAAGCTTTTTGAGATTCTAGTGATATCACAGAGTATTTTTCTTTCACTGTCTGACTTATTTCACTTAGCATAATGTCCTCAAGTTCCGTTCATGGTGTTGCAAATGGTATGTTTTCCTTCTTTCTCATGGCTGAGTGAAATTCTATTAGATATATACACCATATCTTCTTCATCCATTCTTCCATTGATGGACGGTTCAGTTGTTTCCTTATCTTGGCTATTGTGAATAATGCTGCAATAAACATGGAGGTGCAAATATCATTTTGAGTTAGTGTTCTTATTTTCTTCAGATAAATACCAACAAGTGAAATTGCATCAAATGGCAGTTCTATTTTTATTTTTTGAGAAACCTCCATACTATTTTCCATAGCAGTTGCATCAATTTACATTCCTACCACCAGGGCACAAGGGTTCCCTTTTCTGAACATCTTTACCAACACTCGTTATCCCTTGTCTTATTGATGGTAGCCGTTCTAACAGATTTAAGGTGATATCTCACTGTGGTTTTGGTTTGCATTTCCCTGATGATTAGAAATGTCAAGTACATTTTCATGTACCAGTTGGACATTTGTATGTCTTGTTTGGAATAATGTTTATTGGGGTCCTCTTCCCATTTTAATTAGATTATTTTTTTTTATTATTCTTAATTTTTTTTCTATTGTGTTTTCAGAGTTCCTTATATATTTTGTATATAAACCCCTTTCTGATATATGATTTGCAAATATTTCTCCTATTCCATAGCTTACCTTTTCATTTTGTTCATTGTTTCTTTTGCTGTGCAGAAGCTTTTCAGTTTGTTATAGTCCCCCTTATCTATTTTTGCTTCTGTTGCTTATGCTTTTAATGTCATACCCCCCAAATCATTACCCAAACCAAATTCAAATAGCTCTCCCCCTATGTGTTCTATTAAGAGTTTTACAGTTTCATGTCTTTAAGTCTTTAATCCATTTTGACTTCATTTTTCTGAGGAGAGATGTAAGATAGGGGTCCAATTTCATTATTTTGCTTCTGATTATTTGCTTTGTCCATTTATTGAATAGACTATGCTATTCCTACTGAGTATTGTTGGCTTGCTTGTGAAATAGTAGTTGACTGTATATGTGAGGGTGAACTTATGTGAATCTTGTGAACTCTAAATTCTGGTCCATTGGTCTATATATCTATAGACCAGTATCATACTGTTTTGATTATGGCACAATAACTTTGTAGTATAGTTTGAAATCAAGAAGTGTGATGCATCCAGGTTGTTTCTTCTTTTTCAGAACTGTTTTGGCTAGAGTTTTTGGTAGTTCTGTACAAATTTTAGCATTGTGTTTTCTATCTGTGAAACATACCACTGGAATTTTGGTAGGAAAAGCACTGAATCTTTTAGATGGCTTTGGGATGTATGGACATTTAAACAAATTAATACTTCCAATCCATGAATGAACACAAGATATCTTTCCATTTGTTTGTGTGTCCTTCAATTTCTTTGATTAAATTCTTGTAATTTTTACTGTACAGAACTTTCACCTCTTTTGTTTAACTTATTCCTAAGTATTTTATTGTTTTTTTTTTTTTTTTTTTTGATCCTTTTAATGTGTTGCTGGATTCTGTTTGCTAGTATTTTGTTGAGGATTTTTGCATCTATATTCATCAGTGATATTGGTCTGTAATTTTCTTTTTTTGTAGTGTCTTTGTCTGGTTTTGGTATCAGGGTGATGGTGGCCTCATAGAATGAGTTTGGGAGTGTTCCTTCCTCTGCAATTTTTTGGAAGAGTTTGAGAAGGATGGGTGTTAGCTCTTCTCTAAATGTTTGATAGAATTCACCTGTGAAGCCATCCGGTCCTGGACTTTTGTTTGTTGGAAGATTTTTAATCACAGTTTCAATTTCATTACTTGTGATTGGTCTGTTCATATTTTCTGTTTCTTCCTGATTCAGTCTGGGAAGGTTATACCTTTCTAAGAATTTGTCCATTTCTTCCAGGTTGTCCATTTTATTGGCATAAAGTTGCTTGTAGTAGTCTCTTAGGATGTTTTGTATTTCTGCGGTGTCTGTTGTAACTTCTCCTTTTTCATTTCTGATTTTATTGATTTGAGTCCTCTCCCTCTTTTTCTTGATGAGTCTGGCTAATGGCTTATCAATTTTGTTTATCTTCTCAAAGAACCAACTTTTAGTTTTATTGATCTTTGCTATTGTTTTCTTTGATTCTATTTCATTTATGTCTGCTCTGATCTTTATGATTTCTTTCCTTCTGCTAACTTTGGGTTTTGTTTGTTCTTCTTTCTCTAGTTTCTTTAGGTGTAAGGTTAGATTGTTTACTTGAGATTTTTCTTGTTTCTTGAGGTAGGCTTGTATAGCTATAAACTTCCCTCTTAGAACCGCTTTTGCTGCATCCCATAGGTTTTGGGTCGTCGTGTTTTCATTGTCATTTGTCTCTAGGTATTTTTTGATTTCCTCTTTGATTTCTTCAGTGATCTCTTGGTTATTTAGTAACGTATTGTTTAGCCTCCATGTGTTTGTCCTTTTTACGTTTTTTTCCCTGTAATTCATTTCTAATCTCATAGCGTTGTGGTCAGAAAAGATGCTTGATATGATTTCAATTTTCTTAAATTTACTGAGGCTTGATTTGTGACCCAAGATGTGATCTATCCTGGAGAATGTTCCGTGCGCACTTGAGAAGAACGTGTAATCTGCTGTTTTTGGATGGAATGTCCTATATATATCAATTAAATCTATCTGGTCTATTGTGTCATTTAAAGCTTCTGTTTCCTTATTTATTTTCATTTTGGATGATCTGTCCATTGGTGTAAGTGAGGTGTTAAAGTCCCCCACTATTATTGTGTTACTGTCGATTTCCTCTTTTATAGCTGTTAGCAGTTGCCTTATGTATTGAGGTGCTCCTATGTTGGGTGCATATATATTTATAATTGTTATATCTTCTTCTTGGATTGATCCCTGGATCATTATGTAGTGTCCTTCCTTGTCTCTTGTAACATTCTTTATTTTAAAGTCTATTTTATCTGATATGAGTATAGCTACTCCAGCTTTCTTTTGATTTCCATTTGCATGGAATATCTTTTTCCATCCCCTCACTTTCAGTCTGTATGTGTCCCTAGGTCTAAAGTGGGTCTCTTGTAGACAGCATATATATGGGTCTTGTTTTTGTATCCATTCAGCCAGTCTATGTCTTTTGGTTGGGGCATTTAATCCATTCACGTTTAAGGTAATTATCGATATGTATGTTCCTATGACCATTTTCTTAATTGTTTTGGGTTTGTTTTTGTAGGTCCTTTTCTTCTCTTGTGTTTCCCACTTAGAGAAGTTCCTTTAGCATTTGTTGTAGAGCTGGTTTGGTGGTGCTGAATTCTCTTAGCTTTTGCTTGTCTGCAAAGCTTTTGATTTCTCCATCAAATCTAAATGAGATCCTTGCCGGGTAGAGTAATCTTGGTTGTAGGTTCTTCCCTTTCATCACTTTAAGTATATCATGCCACTCCCTTCTGGCTTGTAGAGTTTCTGCTGAGAAATCAGCTGTTAACCTTATGGGAGTTCCCTTGTATGTTATTTGTCGTTTTTCCCTTGCTGCTTTCAATAATTTTTCTTTGTCTTTAATTTTTGCCACTTTGATTACTATGTGTCTCGGCGTGTTTCTCCTTGGGTTTATTCTGTATGGGACTCTCTGCGCTTCCTGGACTTGGGTGGCTATTTCTTTTCCCATGTTAGGGAAGTTTTCGACTATAATCTCTTCAAATATTTTCTCTGGTCCTTTCTCTCTCTCTTCTCCTTCTGGGACCCCTATAATGCGAATGTTGTTGTGTTTAATGTTGTCCCAGAGGTCTCTTAGGCTGTCTTCATTTCTTTTCATTCTTTTTTCTTTAGTCTGTTCTGCAGCAGTGAATTCCACCATTCTGTCTTCCAGGTCACTTATCCGTTCTTCCGCCTCAGTTATTCTGCTATTGATTCCTTCTAGTGTAGTTTTCATTTCAGTTATTGTATTGGTGATCTCTGTTTGTTTGTTCTTTAATTCTTCTAGGTCTTTGTTAATCATTTCTTGCATCTTCTCAATCTTTGCCTCCATTCTTATTCCGAGGTCCTGGATCATCTTCACTATCATTATTCTGAATTCTTTTTCTGGAAGGTTGCCTATCTCCACTTCATTTAGTTGTTTTTCTGGGTTTTTTTCTTGTTCCTTCATCTGGTACATAGCCCTCTGCCTTTTCATCTTCTCTATCTTTCTGTAACTGTGGTTTTTGGTCCACAGGCTGCAGGATCGTAGTTTTTCTTGCTTCTGTTCTATTTTATTGTTTTTGATGCTATTGTAGATAGGAATTTTTTAATTGCTTTTTCAGATATTTTGTTGTTAGTGTACAGAAACACAACTGATTTTTATTTATTGATTTTTTTAGCTTGCAGCTTTACTGAGTTTGTTGACTGGTTCTACCAGTTGTTTAGTACAGTCCTTAGGATTTTCTAAACATAAGATCATATTACCTGCAAACAAAGACAGTTTTACTTCTTCCTTTCTGATTTGGCTGTCTTTATTTCTTTTTCTTGCCTTATTAATCTGTCTAGAACTTCTAGGACTATGTTGAATATGAGTAATGAAAATGGACACCCTTTTCTTCTTCCTGATCTTAGAAGAAAAGCTTTTAACCATTCACAGTAGAGCATGATGTTAGCTGTGGACTTGACATATATGGCCTTTATTATAGTAAGGTATGCGTCTTTTATCCTCAGTTTCTTAAGCATTTTTGTAATATGTAAGGTTTAATATTGTCAAATATGGGGCAAGATAAGATAAAGGATAGGGAAACATATGAGATGAAATGAAAGTAGTTCAAAATTAACATTTTTTTAGTTAAAAATATGTTTGAAGTGCAGAGAGGTTTGGCTGGTAATAGAAAACATTCCAGAAAAACTTGGACAAAAATGTTTCAGACACAGCTAAAAATATAAATGTTGTAAATGTCATATTAAGTTTTGCTTCAGTTTGATTTTTTTAACTTCTTTCTCAGAAAGAGTCAGATTTCAGAAAAGCTTCCCAATAATTGGTATAGGAAACAATGTGTTTTAGAGCACATCCTACTGAGTTGGAAGGATTTGAATCACAATCCTTCTCTAGTGTTCAGTAAGATGTGAAGTATTTCTTAGAAATGGTTCTATTTGTCTGTGTACAAAACATGAGATTGCAAGCAAAATTGTGAAATGTCAGTGTTTGCTATAACATATCTAATCACTTACCTAATAATTGTGACCCATCTCATTTTTTCTTATGTTTCGATATATCTCATGCCCCTTAGACAGAGCTGGCCAAGTTTCAGATCTACATTTCCCGCCAGTGTCATGACCACAGAGTGGCATTTGGTGAAGGAGTTCTCAGGGACACCTAAAATGGGTTTCCTGGATTTGGGGGATATGTGAACAGAGAGACTGGATCCTGCTACCTTCTCAATAAATTTGAAACATTTGCCATAATCACAAAAATAATATAAAAGGGCTACATTTTCTGCTATCATGAAAATATTTTACAGAAGAAATGGAGAAATGCATGGAATGAGCTAGTTGTACCACATTGTGTTCTGTCTTTCTAAACTTCCCCATGGGAATTTCTTTCAGTAAGTCCCTATTGCTTAAATTGTCCTTTATGAAAAAGTTCACAAGCTATTGCACTATATATGTTTTCCCAGGGGCAGTCAGATGCCTGTCCATGTGCTGTAAATAAAGTGGGGAGTGTGTCTCAGGTCACTCAATTTCTCTTCAAGCCTTGGGAAGAAATTCAACTCTACCAGTATTGAAGGCAGTTTGACATGTTACTTCCAGAACTTTAATTTGTGTGCAAGTAAATCATGTGATATTTAAAGATGTTATTAAAAGTGAATGATTTCATATTATGATTACTATTCCTATCAGGGAAGCCTTCTAAAAGATACCAGATGTGAATTAAACTTTCCAAGGGAAATCGGTGTTGTTTCTTGGTCTGTCACATAATAAAACGTCAAAGGAAAGATGATAAGGAAGCAAATTGCTTAAGATGGTATATTTGGCATGATGGAACTTTGAGGTTTTATCTACACAGATTAGATAAAATTGGAGCTTAAAATTCTGATTTAATTTGGCGTGTCTTCCCTATCTAGAGGCAGACTGATGTGGATTCTAATATTCAATGGCCTATAAAAAAGATGACACCAAACTTCTCTTTTCTACTTTATCTCCAAAGTCTGATCAAAATTTTCCTTTAGGTGCTTTCTGCCTTTCAAAGCAAAATTCCTCAGCCTGGCTTTATGCTATATTTATGGCTATTTTTTTTAAGTAAAACACTTTAGATAAAATGCTACTACCAATTATTTCACCTTGATACTCAGTATATCAGGAGTAACAGTAAATATTTGTCCTCTGAATATGCTATCATCCCACCTGGGAACAACAAAAATATCTTCAATATTTAAAGTTAAATCAGAATGAATATAATATATGAATTGTACAGATCATCTTAGGTTATCTAACTAAATTTATATTGACATTTTTAAAGGAAAATAATTATTAAAAATATAAGGGGGTTGATTGATTTTTATGAATTAGAATATGTCTTCCTGTCAAATATATATGACAAATACATTGTGTACATGCTTACATGTACCTTAAAGCAGAAAAACATGACTTCAAATATTGATAATTGCTTCTGGGAGTCCATTAGAATAAAAGATTGTACCAAGTATATACAAATCTATTGACACATATGAAGACTTGTAAGAGAAAAAGTAATCTTTATTTTTCTATGACAGAAGATCTTTATTATACTCAACTTTCCCCAAATTATAATATCTCATTGTAACAGAGAGAAGTTAAATAGACTCAGTATAAATAAGTTGTTTATGAGTAGCAATGCGTTGAGTAGAAATTATTCCTATTGACTTTCTTAAATATGTTTTGAAAGAAACATTTGTTCCTTTAGATGCCATTTGAAATCTGTTGTTTTCTTCTTCCCAAATTCAATATGGGATTTTGGATATTATAAAACCAATAGGGGAAAAACCTTCTTTTCCCTATTTATATATAGAATTTGACATTTTTCCCCCACAAAAATAGTTGTTTTCAGCTCATCTATGTCTTCATCAGAAAAAAAATGTTACAAACATTTTTCTTTGAGAATTTCTAATAATGATCCAAATAAATTAACTGTAACAGCAAAAGAAAGAAAATTATTTACATTTATATGCCTGTGGAATAAATTTTATTTATTTATTTAAATAAATAAATAAGTGATATATCTTTCTTGAAACACCAACCAAAATATAGTGTGTCTTTTCTTTTACTCTAACGTGATTTGAAGGTTTTCTGTTAATCAGATGGTACTTTGGCCTTGGCTAAATAAAGATATTCTTATCTTTAAAATATACTCTATATTTGCTCTCCATTCATATAACACATACATGTACATATATTTCTTTTTGTTTTTCATTAGAATGAAGAGAAATTGATATTGAATATGATGGTAGTTTGTTTTCATGAGCAAAGAAGAAGAAAAGACTGAGATGGAGTGAGGAGAAGCTATCTGAAAAATTCCTTAGGTCCAGACTGAGTCACTAAACTTATTCTGATGTATGATGATTGGAACAAGTCCTTTCTTTGTGTGCTAAATTTTTAAGTGCAAAATTATTGTATTAAATATATTAAGCATTTTATGGGTTTTAAAAAAAAAACAGAAAATACATAACATAAATGTGCAAACAGTGGAGAAAGATGAATGGATCATGCAATGTTTAGAGGTTCCAACAACTATGTGATTCCTTAGGGTAAGGAATAAGATAAAAGAAAAGCTTTATAATTGCCTGTACTTTCATCCAGACATATATTAGTTGAGTAGTCTTATGATGGCTATTTCTTGGGATAACCACTGACTGTTTATTACCATAAAAGAAGGTGGGTTCGTTGTAGTAGAAGCAGATTCCCTTCTTTGAATGACTATTTTAGTTTCCTCCAGCTGCCATAAAGAAGTCCCACAGACTGGGTGCCTTAAACAACAGGAATTTATTTCCTCACAGTTCTGGAGGCTCTAAGTCTAAAATCAAGCTGTTGGGAGATTGGTTCTTCCTGAGGCCTCTCTCATGGCTATCTTCTCCTGGTGTCTTGTCTTCTCCTTGTACATGTATATCTCTATGTCTTAATTTCCTCTTCTTATAGGGACACCAGTCACATTGGATTAAGCCCCACTCTAATGATCTCATTTTAACTTAATTGAAGCCATATTCTGAGGTACTGGGGGTTAGGAGTTGAACATATGAATTTGGGGGGAGGTGGTTGGGGATGGGGCAGCTCAGCCTATAACAGTGATCCTGTGCCTTTTTCATGAGGATGGCTTCTGTACTCCAGCTGTGTGTTTCTGACCAGGATCACAAAACTTCATGAGCTGCATTGACCTTGACACATATTCCATCAATTGTGATGCCTTATCCCCATGATTTAGGGTTGAATTAAGCCACTCTGCGTCATTCCTCGGTTGTTTCCAGCTGGCACTATGGAGAGTACTTGGATTTCCTTTCCCCCAGTGATGATAATCCTCTAAAAATGCAAATACAGTGGTCTCTGTTCTCTGCGAGCTTGGGGAAGAAACATCTTCAATAAGGGAAAATAAAAACAACATGCAGGAAAATAAAAACCTCATGCGGATGCAAGCAGAGATGAGAGGCAGAGAAAGAGAATGCTGATAGCTTTCCAATTCCTGGAGGAGCTCCACCCTTGCTTTCTTGTGTGTTTTGGTTCTGAACTGTGTTTGTTTGCTTGTTTGTTTTGGTTAAGTTACTACATAATATGTAATATCCATTTATCAATGTAAGCATTCAAATTGTGTATACCTGTAGGTCTTAACCTTTTCTCTTTTTTTAGTATATTGGAAGGGTATATTGTCCTTAATAATAATCTCTCACATTCTCAATGAAAAATACGGAGGGACCAGTTATGGCAACTGACACTTCTACAGCTTGGGAGACATGGTTTCCAAGTGCTCCTGAATCTTTTAATTTTACCTCCGCAGAGGGGCTGGGTTCAGTATAAAACATATTTTTTCAAAGTGGATATATTTGAGGCAAAAATTATTATGTGTCTACCACAGTCATAACACATAAAATATTTAGTTAATCTGGAAACAAATAGGTTGAAGTAATACAGTAACTTACATTATCAGAAAATAAAACCATTCTGTAAAATATGAAATTTCCCTATCAAATATTATATATACATAATATATAATATATGTTATAATATTATATATTCAGTTAATATATATCTAATGTCAACTTGGAGATTGTTCTTTTTGTACTGTGATTTAGTTACTTAGTGGAGTAAGGAACAGGAAGATTGGATTTATTAAATGTGCCTAAATCCTGGACCTACCATAAATATCACACTATCCCTTTATTTGAATATATGGTACTAAGAAATGCCACATATACGTAGTTCTTAATTACTTCTTTTCAAAGATGTGGGCCAAGGCTTTTACACACAGAACACTGACTTTCAATTATGAGGGTCACAGATAAACTGTTATCCACATACCAGAGCTCAGATAATATTTTTCTCAATTTTTTTCATTGGTTTCTTAAAGAGTTTCTTTTCAAACCTATATGTGTGTAGGAATCTCCTAGACATGTTTTTAAAATACGCATTTCATTTTAGTAGGTCTAGAGCAGGGTATGAAATTGAGCATTTCAATAAACAGCCCCAAGTGATACAATGCTGTTCGTTCATGGGCCACATTTGTGTTGTGGGGACTTAAAGAATTGATATCCTGCATAATCATCCTCCCAAAAGATATCCTTGTCTAAATTAACTTGCATGGCAGAAGGTTTCTCAGAAACCTTCATATGATGATGATCACATTTCTGGAAAGTAAATTATCTCTTATGAAAATATGTATTTTTCTTTTCTATAAACTATGTGCTGCACATAATGACAAATACTCTCCTTGGCCAAACTCTGTACAGGCTCTTCTAAGCCCTCTAGGACTTGACTTCAGTGTCCATCCTTGCTGGCCCAGGCCCAGCAGTTAGAGCAAGAATATAGCTAAGTCATTTCAGCAAGAATCCTCGCTCTAGATAATCTGATCACCCCGGATATCTGATCAAATTCCTCCTTCCCCACCATCCCCCAGGTGATATGTAATCACCATCACCTGCCTTCAGCAAGAATCCTATTAGTTCTATTTAGCCAGAATCCCCTTTTACTCATGATATTTTTCTTATTAATTTTCTATCCACTGACCCCACTCTGCTCCTTGGCTATAAATTCCAACCTCTCCATTTTGTCTTTGGATTTGAGCTCGTTCTCTCTTCCCTACGGCAAATCCCCATTGCAGTAGAACCTTGAAAAAGTTTTCCTAAGTTTTTCCTCATGTCTTTACTAAGTATAGAATAAGTTTTTCTTTAATAACAATACTCATCTACTCATTTAAATATTAACTTTAGTAGAGGAAAACCAATTATAAATTTATCAAGATCCATCTATTATGTTTTATTACTTTTCAACTATTAGGATGGTGTTGATTACTGCAGGAAGGATGGGATTAAACATTTTGAAAGCTCATCTACTCTCAAAATGTTTCTTAGGTATGGTTGAAAATTTGACAACAAAGGTGATTCCCAGCTCAAAAACAGAAGTAAAAGACTGAATTATGCTCAATTTTACACAAAGATTCACCTGTCCTGCCAGAAGGTACTGGTAAAGAAAAAATTACCTATTACACTTGCTAAAGATGATAAAATCAACTTTATTTAGGACCATCATGATATATAGGGTCCATGCAATTGGATTTTGTAGTCATAGAGATTGGGCTCAACTCCAGATACAGCATGTGCAGTGGAAATTTATAGCCAAAGTAGCTATAATTTTTAAAATAATGTTTTAAACTTTAAAAACCTTGGCTGAAATTGCTGGTATGACTGATATGAAAACTTAATAAGAATTTAAAAATATGTTTATCTAAGTGATTTTTAGGCTAAAGAGAAAGCTGTAAGTAAGAATGTAATCTATTAAGAAATAATCCAGTAGCATTATTGCAATTCAAAATCTGTGGATTATGGGCAAAGCCAACTTTGACCAAAGAAGCAAGTATAGATTGAATCATTTCTAAGGAAAAAAAATAACTGAAAATAAATTGCCTGTGCATAAATATTGAAAAGTTAAGGTACAAACAATAATAAAGCTGAATAGGAAAAAATTTTACAAGCTAGAAATTAATAAAATAATTCAATATGCTTGAAATAATATGTGATCAGCATTTGAAAACTGTTACTAGTTTGAAATTTTTTTGGCTGCAAGTAACAAAGATGACCTAACAGTGACTTAAACAATTAGTAATTGATTTTTCCCACAGAACTGAAAATTCGAAAATAGATTGTTGTAGATTTTGTTAAACTTTTCAAATATGCTATCAAGGACACAACCTCTTGCTAGCTCACGTCAAAGTGGTGTTCAAGCAGGAACAAAGAGGAAGGAGGTCTTTCTCAGTCTCCTCCTCCTCTTCATCATCATCCTCCTCCTTCTACTCCTATTTCTTCTTCTCTTCCTTCTTTGACACAAGCACCTCTTACCCAGACAGGTCCCCTTTTGTCTCTCTACCTGTATCTCTAGTTGCATAGGAAACAAAAAGTGGCCAATAAATGTTTCATCTTAAGATCAACGTCTTATGGGTTTTTTTTTTTTTCATACATAAGAAGGTCATAGGGAAGTAGCCTAGTGTTAGTAAGATGCTCCATGGTGTCAGAATACCAGCTACTTTCATCTTGGTGCTAGACCAGATATTAGTAAATCATGTAACTATGTAAAGTGATGGATGTTGACTAAGCCTATTGTGGTAATCATTTCACAAGTTACACATATATCAAATCATTATGTTGTACACTTTGGACTAATATGGTGTTGTAGTCAGTTATATCTCAATAAACTGGAAAGAATAAAAAGAAATGAAGAATAGACAAAAGGGGAGATTTACTCATAAAATTCAAGTGTAGAAACAAATCATAGTAGAACATATACCTAGCTCCTACAATCCTTTTTTTTTCTTTCTTTCTGCAGTGGGTCACAAGACAATAGTTTGTTCTCCCTTCCACAATACATGTTCAGTAATGTCCTTGCTTTCAGTCACCATTCAATGAATTAATATGGCTTCCTCACTCGGTTTACCTAAGCCCTCATTCTGAGGGGTATGAGTTCTTAATGATCCTTCTTGTATTGCATTTCTGTAATCTTCCTTTAAACTTTACCACTGAATATGGCAGAGGGGCCTCTGGATTCAAATATATAGGTACAGATGTAGATAGATACAAAAATATATAGAGGGATATCATGAGTTCTTGATAGAGACATATTAACATTTTGAGCTGGGTAATAATTTGTTCTCCTGTGCACTGTGGGATGTTTAGCAGCATTCTTGGCCTTTACCAATGAGATGTAACAACCTCCCCTCCCACCCCTCATTTGTGACATCTTTGAATATCTCCAGAGATTTCCAAATGTCCTCTGGGGACAAATCTCCCAAACTGAAAAATATAGATATATGGATATAGATATAGGTATATAGATTCTTCATTGAAGCTATGATTTTCTAAATACCTATTACATTTTTAATCAGATATTTCATACCCATGCAATTTCCACTTACTATACCCATTTCTTAGACATATATTAAAATTTGCCACTCAATTGCTCCCTCTTTTTTGGTCTATTTTTGCTTTACATTTTAGAGATTTTGTTATACATATGATTGCTCTATCTTTAGGAATTTTTTTCATTTATTTGAGTGAATGATACTCTTTTTATCTCTTATAATGTTCCCCTTTTCTTATATGTGTGTGTGTGTGTGTGTGTGTGTGTGTGCATGCATATATATGTAATAAAATACACATTTAAAAATGTTTATGATTTCTATGCCAACTCTTTTTTGTTGTTTATGTAGTATACTTGAACATTTATGACAAAGGTTACAAATCTATAGATAGAGAGGGAAAGAGATAATAAATGGATAGAAATCTGCATTTCCTTATGTAAATTCATTTATTCACTTTTTTGGCTTTCTCAGGATGATATCTGTTTGCCTTACATCACTCAACAGAAACAAAGACAACGCCTTTTGGCCCAGCAGCAAAATCAAAGGAAATTCCTTATTTGGGGATGAATTTAAGAAAGTGAGCAAATAAGTTGTAAGTACTTCATACTTTCCTTTTTCAACATAATATTTTCTACATATTAATTTAAGAATATAATTGAAAATGATGAGCTTATATTGCAGTAATATTATCTCAGAATAGAGTTGGAAACAGAATATGCCAACATAGAAAAAATTTAAAAGCTCATAAAAAAAATCCTTTCCCCCATACAACAATAGAGCTAGATGACTGTTGACAGCATTGCAAGGTGAACTGTGGATTGGTGCCAAGGGGACCATAAATACTTGATGTGAGTCCTTGATTTACTTGTCAAGAGCATAAAGCTTTACACAGGTAAGTTGGTGTTCAGCTATCTGTTGTTATATAACGAAACTATCCCTGGACTTAATGGCTTACACAACCATTTTATATATCTTTGATGTTGTGAGTCAGAAATTTAGAGAAGACTTGTCTGGGAGCTTGTTTTCTGATCCACATGGTATCTGCTAGAGCAGCTAGGAGTGGAGGATTTGATTACAAGTTGGCTTCTTCCCCTTTTCCCAGGATCAGACACAACTAGGTAGAAAAATTAAAAGTTTAAATAAACTTGACTTTGTGAACAGTGCTGACCAGTCATAAATAAATACCTGCACATATAACTATACACATTTGAAATAATAATAAATTATTAATATATTTTATCTCAGGAATATAATAAAGGTTATCACAAAAATTTTTATTTATTTATTGAAGTATAGTTGATTTACAATGTTATGTTAGTTTCAGGTGTACAGCAAAGTGATTCAGTTATACATACATACATATCTATTTTTTTCAGATTCTTTTCCATTATAGGTTATTACAAAATATTGAGTATAGCTCCTTATGTTATATAGTAGGACCTTGTTGATTATCTATTTTATATATAGTAGTGTGTATATGTTAATCCCAAACTCCTCATTTATCCCTCCCCCCTTTTCCCCTTTGGTAACCATAAGGTTTTTTTCTACATCTGTGAGTTTCTTTCTGTTTTGTAAATAAGTTCATTTGCTTCGTTTTTGTAAAGATTCCACATATAAGCAATATCATATGATATTTGTCTTTCTCTGTCTGGCTTAATTCACTTAGTATGATAATCTCTAGGTCCATCCATGTTGCTGCAAGTGGCATTATTTTATTCTTTTGTTATGGCTGACTAATACTCCATTGTATACATGTATCACATCTTCTTTATCTATTCATGTGTAGATGGACATTTAACTTGCTTTCATAACAATCTTTAGATATTTGCTTAAATAGTTCACAATAGAAGAGTAAGGAGGGGAGAATTCATATTATCATCTTGATAGATGCTTAAGAAAAATTTGATAACGTTTCTGAATTTTTAAAAATATTAGCAATTTAAGAATAGATATTTTCTTGATATAGGACATCCAACTGAAAACCGCATCAAATGATATAAAGCAAAATTTATATATAAACTTTAGAATTATTAACAAGGATGCCCAACATCACTACTGTGATTTATCACTGCTAGAAGCTTTAACAAGTTCCTCCAAATTCCTCGGTCCATTCTCTGCTTCAGTCATATGAACTACAGGATTTTGACTGTTCAAGCTCTTTCAAAACTCTATGTGTTTATTTGGAATTAACTTTTTTGCTTTTTCTGACTGGTGACTTCCAAATCCTCTTTGATCATCTTAGCCCAAGGTCATCTCTTCTGTAAAATTTCCTTGACTCCCTCAGAGTTAGTAAACTCATTCTCTTTGACCATTTTTTGTATAGCTTTTGAAATTGAATTGTAATTATGTTTTAGTGTCAGTTTGTTGTTCCCACCAGAATAAGTGCTCTTTGAAGTAAAAAACAAAACATTAATCATTGTATACCTGGAAAGTAACACAGTGATTGGTGAATTGTAGGACTTAAATGTAGGCTTTTAAAACTATAAATAAATCCATAAATTTTACATTTTGCTTTTAAGGGAACCTGATGATTTTCTACTCAAAATCTTGATATATTCCTCTCTAAAATTACATGGAATACTTGTTCTTTATATACATCAATTATGATTCTGATAGTTTAGATGTAATATAAGGTTATACATTGTCTCCTTGAGGTAATGGGACAATTGTCATTCTTCTGGAAGTCAGTAATTATTTCTATTAAATCATCTATTATCTCATATATAGTAGCCCCCCTTATCCATAGGGGATACAAGCCCTACAGTGGATGCCTGAAACCACAGACAGTCCAAACCCTACATATGCTATGTTTTTTCCTATATTAATGGTCACATAGTGTATACAGCATGAATACAGGCTGGACAAAGGGATGCTTCACATCCTGTGTGGGACACAGCTGGAAAGTGCAAGATTTCACCATGCTACTCAGAATGTTATGCAATTTAAAACTTATGAATTGTTTAGTTCTTGAACTTTCATTTAATATTTTTGAACCGCAGTTAACAGGTAACTGAAACAAAACCATAGATAAGGGAGAACTACTGTATCAGTTAATATATGTTAGCATAGCAAGATGGTGTTGAATAAACCCATTTAAAAAGACAATAAAATGGTCTTCAAGAGCAGTACATCTAGAAAATGCTGTGTATTTAGAAAGGTATTTGGCACAGGATTGCTTGCAAAATTGGTTTGACAGTCATCTTAGATAAAATAAGTAGATAGATAGAACTGCATAATGTATAAATAGAATAATGGTTTATACAATGTACCATACCTTGTATACATAGTATATTTGTACTCTACATTTTGTGTAATGTTATGTACTGTATATACTCTGTGCATAGTTTATACAATGCACATATGCTGTGATGTACCTATATATATATATATATACACCCTATATATATACACATATATATATATACACACACACTTATTATTCCACTTGAACAGAATTAATTTATTTCAAATCCTAGTATGATTTTACATTAGGCTTTTCTTGGTTTCTTCAAATTATGATACGCAGTAGTTAACAATGTCATTTAAATAGTTTAGGAAGGTCTCAAGGTCAATAATCCTATATGTTGAAAGTGAGGAAACAAATAGATAAAATTGAAAATATGGCTACCTAGGCTTTGAGATGAAACTGTAAATCAAGGGTGAGAACATGAAAAGAATTAATGAGGATGGCTTGAACCGATGTTCAATTTTGACCCATGTGAGATTAATTGATCTCATTGTTGCCCCCTGGGGTAAGCCACTGCCTCACATTGTGACATCTTTTTGCAACACCTCTGTAATTGCAGCCTACTCCAAACAAACTTAAAATGATACGCTAGTCTTTTGATCATGATGCAAGACTTTAAATACTTATATAGCATCAGTGCCTTGGACATTAATACATTAATCTTGAAGCCTCAAAGCCAAAGACAACCTTCATAAACTTAAAACTTGCCTCAAATTTTAACCAAAGTTTACATCAGTTAAATGGTCTTCTCGTTGTATATACACAAACTTTATATCAATAACTGTCATTTTTTTCTTTCTTCTCACTTTCTGAACAAAAATCTCTTCTTTGCATCATTCATGTGGAATGTGTGGTTAGGGACAGTTGCTTTTAGAAATAAAGCAGAAAAAGTTATGACTATATTAGTCCCCTGTAACTCAGAACTTTGCCCATATCATCCTTGAAAATCTGACGGATTAGATTCTACCTTTTTCCTTACTGTGAACACTATAGAAAGAAAAGCCAATTAGAAGCCATGGAATAAAAAGCCATTTTAGCAGTTTATGTCTGCTTAGAAAGCAGAAGTATAAAGTTTGATATCAACAAAGTACAGTATAGCTCTCCCTTGCAACATGACCCAGCTTGAATCTTGAATGAAACAAACACAAAAAGAGGTTGAACAAAATTCCAAGAGTGCAGGCATATAATTTTCAGTGAAATAAGCCATATAGCTCTACTATATTTTATTTTCTATTTTAAAAATTGAAAAGAAAATGTTCTATATGCACATTCATATTTTATTAAGATACAATATGCACCTTTTTGAGGGGAGGTATTGCAGATCTTCTGGATGGTGTATGTGTGTGTGTATATATATATACATATATAATATATACAAATATATATGACTCTTTTCCCAGACAAATATACTTTATGTCATAATCTTATGTAAACATTTGCCTACAATTTTTTTGCACAATCTTCAGTAATTTATTTGTAAGAGTTAAATAATCAAGACCTGTTGACCTGTTTTGAGGGTTCATGTACCTTGGTTTAGGAACATTGCTATATGAGATTATCTGAGTCTTTTCAGATTAAATGGCCTAGGACAACACAGATAAAGCGAAAATGAATATAGAAATGCTTTCCTTCTAGAATATGGTGCTGGAAGTCCCCCCATTCTTTAATGTATATGCATACATTTGCCTCCAGATATATATGTGAATTTAGTATGTATCCAAAACAGGTCAGAGAATAAGTCTTATTGATTTGAATTGAATCCTGTGATGTAAAGTATATAGAAATTGCCTTTCAAACCTCAGCTTAGTAAATGCAAGTAAATAGCCCTCTATTGCTATCACTAATTCACAAAAGTGACGGTTATATTGTGCTAAAAATAATACTATGAAGGTGATGCTTACTCTTATGAGTCTGTAAGTACTACTTTACCTGAACAAAACAATCTATGTGTAAGAAGAATCAATACACTGAAAGAAAAACATAACTTTTCCAAACAGGCTATTATCAGTCTGTAACTTAATTGAGTAGCTGTTTTCTTTTAAGTAGTTCTCTTTTTTTCTTTCCTTCTTTTTCCTTTTCTATATTTTTAAGCCCAAGACTTATAATGGATGAGGACTATTCCATATCATGTAAGATGCAGGGTAGCTGGGTTGGTTTACTGAAGAATTACATGACTGGCAAAGATTAAAACAATTTTGAGGCTATGGAATAGCTTCTTCTGTTTTCAGTTGAGTAAAAATAGGAGGTTCTTATATACTACCAAATGTAAAATAGCTAGCTAGTGGGAAGCAGCCACATAGCACATGGAGATCAGCTCAGTGCTTTGTGACCACCTAGAGGGGTGGGATAGGGAGGGTGGGAGGGAGATGCAAGAGGGAGGAGATATGGGGATATATGTATATGTATAGCTGATTCACTTTGTAATAAAGCAAAAACTAACACCATTGTAAAGCAATTATACTCCAAAAAAGATGTTAAAAAATAAAAAGAATTATGTTAGTAACCAAAAAAAAAAAAAAAAGGAGGTTCTGCTTAATTACTCTCAAGAATAATTTTAAGATGCCTCAAGTGCAGCCTCTGTTTTACCTAGAAGACAACTTAAGACTCCTTGGGGAATAAAGCTGAGAAATACAAATGCTTCTGTGCTGTAAAAGGAGAAAATAGGATAGAATAGAATATTAAGAAATGGTTGGCCTGATGTAGATAAAACTCACAACTTACGTGAGTGAGTAACCAGGAAACTAGAAGAAAAAAAAAAACTGGAAAAAAGCTATGCAGAACTCTAATCTTTTACACTAAATAAGAAAATGACATTGATTAATATTGAAAAGTTGGCTCATCAAACTGAATATGTTATCTTTTTCATAAATTTGCATAAAAATGAAGAAAATCAGACCCACTGAACATTAAGGAATGTGATATTTTATCTTTCAAAGAGCCTTCAAAAATTATACTATGGAACATAACAATTTCCTATGTAAAATAAAAAGCTTTGTGAATTTCTGGTCAGCCCAGCTTAAAGAGAGCTGGAAAGAGCATTGCTCTTAACCTGACGAGTAAAAGCCAGATCATCTGCAAAGTCATAATTTTCCTTGAACCCTTCAAAGAGGTTATGTTGCAGAGTGAACAACTAATCTGAAATTAAAAGAACAGCAACTTCATAGAGAAACAGAACACAAGCACTGGCTTACCTTTGGTAGAGCAAAAGAGGAAGAAGGAAGACATGGCGGCAATGTATGTGAGGGAAAATAAATCAGCTATCATTTTTACCAGATTGCTAAAGACTGAATGTGGACTAACAAAAGTATAGAACACCTCTGTGGAGCATAGAAAAGAGGGGTACCCAATAATAGGCTATAGACCTTACTAGTTATTCAGGAGAAAGATTGGTGGCAGTGCTAAACACTGGAGAAAGTTTCCCCAAGTGGGCAAGCCTGGAAGAGGGGACCAGCTCCCATGGAGGAGATGCGGAAACCCTGCTTGGATCCTTCACCTCTACGGGCAAAAGCCTTAAGGCACCTTGTCTTCCCAGGGCATAGGTAAAGACCTAAAGCAACAGGGGAAAGGAAAAGGAGATCTCCCTCCTTGAGATGGTTCCGCTACAGTTTTCTTGTGATGATGAGCATTCATTTGCCACAGAAGTTTACACAGCGTTCCTGCTCCATCCCTGGCTTTAGGCCATCCTGATTGACCTGTACATCAGAGGGTGCCTCTCTCCACATTTGATCCTCTCTCCAGTGGTCTTACTTTTTACTTAGTGCTTACCAGCCACGTGGGAAGAGGTCATGAAGGTAGGGAGTATAGCTAATCTTAATTGTCTGGGTCTCAGAGGTAAGGCTTTCTCAGGCATCTGCCCTTCCTCTATCAGGGTGCCTCTAATGGTCTGGGACCAGGATGAAGGCAGTGAGGGAGTTAAGCTTCCTGTGAGAAGAGAGTTCTAGATAGCAGGAGCAGTCAATACAAAGACATAGAGACTTGTCTGTTACAGTCAAGGTACATCAAGGAGACGAGTGTGACTAGAATGTAATAAGAGATGTGGCTAGTAAAAGAGGTAAATCAGAGGGATAACTGTGCAGTCATATCATGTAAGACCTTGGATGTCACTACTGGTTCTGATAGATAAGAGAAGTATTGGAGAATTTCAAACAAGGAAGTGACTTGATTTGACTTTTGTTTTAAAAGGATTATTCATGCTGCTGAGAAAAAGTAAAATCAGCAGGACTTGTTAGGAAGCTAGTATATAATCCAGGAAAAGCTGGGGGCTGCTCAGAGTAGAATGGTGGCAGAAGAGGCAATGGATATAGTTTGAAATAGAGCCAGCATGATATTCTAATGGATATCAGATGTGCAGTGTGAATATAATGTTATGTATTCATAGAATTTTCAAATAATATATATCTTCAATGAAAAGAACAAATCAATAAGACTGTATAGAATTATTTTTAAATGAAAGGAAGAATAAAGTAGCACTGAAAAAGAGCCAGAAGTCAGTTTTAAAAATGCGTGGAATCTAGTAAGGAAATTAAAGCAAAGTGCATCTGTTTTATCTAAACATATTAATCTCTTTTATTAACATATTCTCCAACTTGATTCAAAAAATGTCTAATTATATGATATTTGTAATGCACACACCAAAAAAGGAAGATTTGTGAAAAGATATATCAGGAAATTCCAAAGTTTAATAGATCTGGCCCTATGTTTATTAACAAAGAATAATACATGGCAAAATTATAAAATGTGACAGTAAAACACAAACAAGTTTAATTACATGAGTAATTAAAATAGTATTAAAATCCAAAGATACTAAATCATGAAACTTTCAGCTAATAATATTATACAGATGTAATTTGCTGTACAAAGTTAGAGAAAAGAGAATTTACAAAAATATTATGATTGATGGTAATATTTGGGAAATCATTACACAAAATACAAAGAATTATGGATAATATATTTTAAAATAATAGTTATGCATTAAGTTTTGTATTCTACAGGGCATATGTATCTTTCAGGTATGTATAAAATGCTTACAAAAATGGTTATAAGCATTATACATATCTAATGAACAAACTATTGAATTGAATAAGTCAATACTGCAATTATAGAATATTTGTAAAATATTAAAATGATTATGACACAACTATGTATGGTTTTAAATGCGATGTTTATGAAACAAAGAATATAAATTCAATAAAATTAAAGAATTATAAAGTTATAATTATAGAATTAGGGAAATATGCCTTACACTGAGGGGTAAATATAATGGAGAAAAAAGGTAGAATTTTAAAATATTATATGCCTGCATTCTTCAAAAATAACACCCCAGTAAAATAATAAAATATTTAGAAAATAGGGTAAGAGAAAAAAATAGAATAAGAATAATTTGGTTTCTTAATTTAAGGCAAGGTTTAATTCTTCTTATAAGATTTTTCTCATTTATATTTGAGTAGCAATTTTTTAAAATTTTATTTTATTGTAGGAAGAGCACACAGCTTGAAATCTGCCATCTTAACAAATGTGTAAGTGTACAATATAGTGTTATTGACTATAGGTACCGTGTTGTACATCTGATCACTAGAACTTACTCATCTTGCTTAACCGCAACTTTATACCCATTGGTTAGCAGCTCCTCATTTCCCTCTTCCCCCAGCCCCTGACAACCACCATGCCACACTTTAATTCCATGAATTTGTTTTAGATGCCTCACATAAGTGTAATCATGTAATATTTATCTTTCTGTGACTGGTTTATTTCACTTAGCATAATGTTCTCAAAATTTATCCATGTTGTAGCAAATTGTGGAATTTCCTTCTTTTTTTAAGGTTGAATAGTATTCCATTTTATGTATTTATCACCTTTTTATTCAGGTATAATTGACATATAATATTATGTTAATTTCAGGTATCCAGCATAATGATTAAAATTTTGTACATATTGCAAAATGATCATCCTAAGTCTAGTTAACATTTGACACCATATTTTGTTACAAAAATTTTTTGTGTGATTGTAAGATTTACTATCTTAGCAACTTTCAAATATGTGATACAGTATTGACAACAGTCACCTTGCTGTAGGTTACATTCCCATGATTTATTTTATAACTGATAATTTGTGCCTTCTGATCCTGTTTACACATTTTGTCCACACCCCAACCCTAGTCTCTGGCAATCTCCAATATGTTCTCTGTAATTAAGAGCTCCTTTTCGCTCTTGTTTTTTGTTTTAGATTTCACATATAAGTGAAGTCATACAGTATTAGTCTTTCTCTGTCTGACTTATTTCACTTAACATAATGTCCTCAAGGACCACGTTGCCACAAATGGTAGATTTCTTTCTTTTTCATGGCTGAATAATATTCCATTGTGTGTGTGTGTGTGTGTGTGTGTGTGTGTGTGTGTGTGTGTGTGTATCTCACATGTTCTTTATCCACTCAGCCACTGATAGACAGTAAGGTTGTCTCCATACCTTTGCTATTGTAAATAATGCTGCAATGAACATGAGGGTGCATATACCTTTGCAAGTTAGTGTTTTCATTTTCTATAAATAAAACCCCAGAAACAGAATTGCTGGATCATATGGTAGTTTTATTTTTAATTTTCTGAGTAATCTCCATACTGTTTTCCATACTGGCTGCACCAATTTACATTCCCACAAACAGTGCACGATGATTCCCTTTTCTCTACATTCTTGCCACCACTTGTTATTTCTTATCTTTTTGATAATAGCCATTCTGACAGGTGTGAGGTAACATCACTTTGCAGTTTTGATTTGTATTTCCCTGATGATTAGTGATGTTAAACACCTTGTAAGTACCTATTAGCCATTTGTATGTCTGCTTTGGAAAAATGTCTACTCATGTCCACTTCCCATTTTTTAATCATATTTTTTGATTTTTGCTATTGAGTTATATGAGTCTTTTATATATTTTGGATATTAACCCCTTACCAAATATAAGGTTTGCAAACATTTTCTCGCATTTAGTATGTTGCCTTTTCTATATGTCTGTTTTTATGACAATACCATACTGTTTTGATTACTACAGCTTTGTAATTATTTTGATAGTAGAGAGTATGATGTCTCCAGCTTTGTTCTTCTTTTCCAAGACTGTTTGGGCCATTCAAAGTCTTTTGTGATTCCATCAAAATTTTAGGAATGTTTGTTCTTTTTCTGTGAAAAATACCATGAAAAATTTGATAGGGATTGCATTGAAACTGTAGACTGCTTTGGGTAGTATGAACAAATTAACAATATTAATTCTCCTAATCCATGAATATGGAGTATCTTTCCATTTATTTGTGTCTTCAATTTCTTTCATCAGTGTCTTACAGTTTTCAGTGTACATGTCTTTAACCTTTTAGTTAAATTTATTCCTAGGTATTTTATTCTTCTTGATGCAGTTATAAATAGGATTGTTTTCTTAGTTTCTCTTTCTCATAGTTCATTATTAGTGCGTAGAAACACAATGGATTTTTTGTGTTTTTATTTTGTAGCTTGTAACTTTACTGAATTCGTTTATTAGTTTTAACAGTTTTTCGTGGAGTCTTTAGGGTTTTCTATATATAATATGGCATCTGCAAAAAGTGACAGTTTTAGTTCTTCCCTTCTCATTTGGGTGCTTTTTATTTCTTTTCCTTGCCTGTTTGCTTATGTTAGGACTTCCAATAATATGTTGAATAAAAGTCGCAAGAGTGGGTATCCTTGTCTTGTTCCTGATCTTAGAGGAAAAACTTTCAGCTTTTTTGCCATTGAGTATGATGCTAGCTGTAGGCTTGTCATAGATGGCCTTTGTTATGTTAAGGTACATTCCCTCTATATCTACTTTGTTAGCATTTTAATCATAAAACAAAGTTGAATTTTGTCAAGTGTTTCTTTGCTTGTATTGAGATGATTGTATGATTTTCATCCTTCATTTTGTAAATGCGGTATATAACATTGATTGACTTGTGGATGTTGAACCATGCTTTCATCCCTGGACTAAGTCTCACTTTCTTTATATGTGATCCTCTTAATGTGTTATCAAACTCAGTTTGCTAATATTTTGTTGAGGTTATTTTTCATCTGTGTTCATCAGTGATATTGGCCTGTAATTTTTTTTTTTGATTGGAGTATAGTTGTTTTACAATGCTGTGTTAGTTTCTCCTGTGCAGAGAAGTGAAATAGAGTTCTCTGTGCTATACAGCAAGTTCTCATTAGTTATCTATTTTATACATATTAGTGTTTATATGTCAATCCCAATCTCCCAATTTATCCCACCCCTTTCCCGTCTTGACATCCATACGTTTGTTCTCTACATCTTTGTCTCTATTTCTGCCTTGCTAACCTGTACCATTTTTCTGATTCCATATATATGTGTTAATATACAATATTTGTTTTTCTTCTTCTGACTTACTTCACTCTGTATAACAGTCTCTAAGTACATCCATGTCTCTACAAATGACCCAATTTTGTTCCTTTTTAGGGCTGAGTAATATTCCATTGTATGTATGTACCACATATACTTTATCCATTCGTCTGTTGATGGACATTTAGATTACTTCCATGACCTGGCTATTGTAAATAGTGCTGCAATGAACATTGGGGTGCATGTGTCTTTTTCAATTATGGTTTTCTCTGGGTAGATGCCCAGGAATGGGATTGCTGGGTCATATGGTAATTCTAATTTTTGTTTTTTGAGGAACCACCATACTGTTCTCCATAGTGGCTGTATCAATTTACATTCCCACCAACAGTGCAAGAGGGTTCCCTTTTCTCCACACCCTCTCCAGAATTTACTGTTTGTAGATTTTTGATAATGCTCCTTCTAACCAGTGTGAGGTGATACCTCATTGTAGTTTCGATTTCCATTTCTCTAATAATTAGTGATGTTGAGCATCTTTTCATGTGCCTCTTGGCCATCTGTATGTCTTCTATGGAAAAATGTCTATTTAAGTCTTCTGCCCATTTATTGATTGGGTTGTTTGCTTTTTTAATATTGAGCTGCATGAGCTGTTTACATTTTGGAGTTTAATCCTTTGTCCTTTGATTCATTTGCAAATATTTTCTCCCATTCTGAGGGTTGTCTTTTCATCTTGTTTATGGCTTCCTTTGCTGTGCAAAAGGTTTAAGTGTCATTTGGTCCCATTTGTTTATTTTTGCTTTTATTTCCATTACTCTAGGAGGTGGGCCAAAAAAGATCTTGCTGCGATTTACGTCAAAGAGTGTTCTTCCTATGTTTTCCTCTAAGAGTTTCATAGTGTCTGGTCTTACATTTAGGTCTTTAATCCATTTTGAGTTTATTTTTGTTTATGGTGTTAGGGAGTGTTCTAATTTCATTCTTTTACATGTAGCTGTCCAGTTTTCCCAGTACCACTTATTGAAGAGACTGTCTTTTCTCCATTGTACATCCTTGCCTCCTTTATCATAGATTAGGTGACCATATGTGCGTGGGTTTATCTCTGGGCTTTCAATCCTGTTCCATTGTTCTGTATTTCTGTTTTTGTGTGAGTACCATATTGTCTTGATTACTGGATCTTTGTAGAATAATCTGATTTCAGGGAGTCTTATTTCTCCAGTTCTGTTTTTTTTATTTTTTATTTTTTTTCCCTCAAGATTGCTTTGGCTATTTGGGGTCTTTTGTGTTTCCATACAAATTTTAAGGTTTTTTTTTTCTAGTTCTGTGAAAAATGCCATTGGTAATTTGATAAGGATTGTACTGCATCTATAGATTGCTTTAGGTAATATAGTCATTTTCACAATATTGATTCTTCCAAATCAAGAACATGGTATATCTCTCCATCTCTTTGTGTCATCTTTGATTTCTATCATCAGTGTCTTAGAGTTTTCTGAGTACAGGTCTTTTGCCTCCTTAGGTAGGTTTATTCCTGGGCATTTTATTCTTTATGTTGCAATGGTGAATGTGATTGTTCCCTTAATTTCTCTTTCTGATCTTTCATTGTTAGTGTATGGGAATGCAAGAGATTTCTGTGCATTAACTTTGTACCTGCAATTTTACCAAATTCATTGATGAGCTCTAGTAGTTATCTGGTGGCATCTTTAGAATTTTCTATGTAGAGTATCATGTCATCTGCAAAGTGACAGTTTTACTTCTTCTCTTCAAGTTTGTATTCATTTTACTTTTATTTTTTCTCTGATTGCTGTGGCTAGGATTTCAAAACTATGTTGAATAGTAGTGGCAAGAGTGGACATCCTTGTCTTGTTCCTGATCTTAGAGGAAATGCTTTCAGGTTTTCACCATTGAGAATGATATTTGCTCTGGGTTTGTCATATATGGCCTTTATTATGTTGAGGTAGGTTCCCTGTATGCCCACTTTCTGGAGAGTTTTTATCATAAATGGGTGTTGAATTTTGTCAAAAGCTTTTTCTGCATCTATTGAGATGATCATATGGTTATTATTCTTCAATTTGTTAGTATGGTGTATCACATTGATTGATTTGCATATATTGAACAATCCTTGCATCCCTGGGATAAATCCCACTTGATCGTGGTGTATGATCCTTTTATGTGTTGTGGATTCTGTTTGCTAGTATTTTGTTGAGGATTTTTACATTTATATTAATCAGTGATACGGGTCTGTACCTTTCTTTTTTGTGATATCTTTGTCTGGTTTTGGTATCAGGGTGATGGTAGCCCTGTAGAATGAGTTTGGAAGTGTTCCTTCCTCTGAAATTTTTTGGAAGAGTTTGAGAAAGATGGGTGCTAGCTTGTGTCTAAATGTTTGATAGAATTCACCTGTGAAGCCATCTTGTCTTGGACTTCTGTTTTTTTTGGAAGATTTTTAATCACAATTTCAATTCCATTACTTGTGATTGGTCTCTTCATGTTTTCTATTTCTACCTGGTTCAGTCTTGGAAGGTTATACCTTTCTAAGAATTTGTCCATTTCTTCCAGGTTGTCCATATTATTCACATAGAGGTGCTTGTAGTAGTCTCTTAATGATGCTTTGTATTTCTTTGGTTTCAGTTGTAACTTCTCCTTTTTCATTTCTAATTTTACTAATTTGAGTCCTCTCCCTCTCTTCCTAGATGAGCCTAGCTAGAGGTTTATCAATTTTGTTTTTCTTCTCAAAGAACCAGCTTTTAGTTTTATTGATCTTTGCTACTGTTTTCTTTATTTGTATTTCATTTATTTCTTCTCTGATCTTTATGATTTCTTTCCTTATATTAACTTTGAATTTTTTTTTGTTCTTCTTTCTTTAGTTCCTTTAAGTGTAAGGTTAGATTGCTTATTTGAGATTTTTCTTGTTTTTTGAGGTAGGATTTTATTGCTTTAAGCTTCCCTCTTAGAACTGCTTTTGCTGCATCCCATAGGTTTTGGGTCATTGTGTTTTTGTTGTCATTTGTCTCTAGGTATTTTTTGATTTCCTCTTTGATTTCTTCAGTGATTTCTTGTTTATTTAATAGCGTATTGTTTAGCCTCCATGTGTTTGTGTTTTTTACACTTTTTTCCCCCTGTAATTTATCTCTAATCTAATAGCGTTGTTGTCAGAAAAGATGCTTGATACAATTTCAATTTTCCTAAATTTACCAAGGCTTGATTTGTGACCCAAGGTGTGATCTATCCTGGAGAATGTTCCATGTGCACTTGAGAAGAAATTATTATATGCTGTTTTCAGATGGAATATCCTATAAATATCAATTCAATTTATCTGGTCTATTGTGTCATTTAAAGCTTGTGTTTCCTTCTTAATTTTCTGTCTGGATAATCTGTCTATTAGTGTAAGTGAGGTGATAAAGTCCCCCACTATTACTGTGTTACTGTTGATTTCCCCTTTTATTGCTGTTAGCATTTGCCTTATGTATTGATGTGCTCCTATGTTGGGTGCATATATATTTATAATTTTTATATCTTCCTCTTGGTTTGATCCCTTCATCATTATGTAGTGTCCTTCCTTTTCTCTTGTAACATTCTTTATTTTAAAGTCTATTTTATCTGATATGAGTCTTGCTACTCCAGCTTTCTTTTGATTTCCATTTGCATGGGATATCTTTTTCCATCCCCTCACTTTCAGTCTGTATGTGTCCCTAGGTCTGAAGTGAGTCTCTTGTAGACAGCTTATATACAAGTCTTGTTTTTGTATTAATCCATTTGCATTAAGGTGATTATCTATATGTATATTCCTATTACCATTTTCTTAATTGTTTTGGGTTTGTTTTTGTAGGTCCTTTTTCTTTGTGTTTCCTTCTTAGAGAAGTTCCTTTAGCTTAGTTTTATAGCTGGTTTGGTGGTGCCAAATTCTCTTAGCTTTTGCTTGTCTGTAAAGCTTTTGATTTCTCCATCGAATCTGAATGAGATCCTTGCTGGGTAGAGTAATCTTGATTGTAGGTTTTCCCCTTTCACCAGTTTAAATATATCTTGCCACTCCCTTCTGGCCTGCAGAGTTTCTACTGAAAGATCAGCTGGTATCCTTATGGGGATTCCCTTGTATGTTATTTGTTGCTTTTCCCTTGCTGCTTTTAATATCTTTTCTTTGTATTTAATTTTTGATAGTTTGATTAATATGTGTCTTGGTGTGTTTCTCCTTGGGTTTATCCTGTATGGGGCTCTCTGCACTTCCTGGACTTGATTGACTATTTCCTTTCCCATATTAGGGAAGTTTTCAACTATAATCTCTTCAAATACTTTCTCAGACCCTTTATTTTTCTCTTCTTCTTCTGGGACCTCTATAATGTGAATGTTTGTGCATTTAATGTTGTCCCAGAGGTCTCTGAGACTGTCCTCAATTCTTTTCATTCTTTTTTCTTCATTCTGCTCCATGACAGTTATTTCCACCATCTGTCTTCCAGGTCACTTATCCGTTCTTCTGCCTCAGTTATTCTGCTATTGATTCCTTCTAGCGTAATTGTAATTTTAGTTATTGTGTTGTTCATCACTGTTTGTTCTTTAGTTCTTATAGGTCTTTGTTAAATGTTTCTTATATTTTCTCCATTCTATTTCCGAGACTTTAGATCATCTTTACTATCATTACTCTGAATTCTTTTTCAGGTAGACTGCCTATTTCCTCTTCATTTGTTTGGTCTTGTTGGTTTTTACCTTGCTCCTTTTCCTTTGCTGCTTTTAAGCAGCACTGGAGCTTGCTGGCCATTGGGTGGAGCCGGGTCTTAGTGTTGAGATGGAGACCTCTGGGAGACCTCTCACTGATTAATATTCCATAGGGCCAGGAGTTCTCTGGTGGTCCAACGTCTGGACTTGGCTCTCCTATGTCAGGGGGTCAGGCACAATCCCTGGCTGGAGCACCAAGACCCTGCAAGCCGCACAGTGCAGGAGAAAAGGAAAAGGAAGATAAAAAAAAATGAACAGACAGAACCCCAAAACAACTGGTAAAAGCAAAACTAAACCGACAATATCACACAAAGAAACATACCACAGATGCACTCACAAGAAGAAAAGAAAAGAAAAAAGGAAAAAAAGAGAGAGAAAACAAAAAAGAAGAGAGAAACCAAACCAATAATGAAAACAAACCCCAAAATGAAAACAAACACTAAAAACTAATGTAACAAAAACATGTATCCTGAAACAAATCATATGCAGAAAGCAAGTTTAAAAAAAAGTAAAGAAAGCATAAAACAAACACACAAAAATTTTTAAAAAGTAAAGATAAAAGTAAGATGAAAACAAAATTAAAAAGTATAAAACAACAAAGTAGTAAAGTAAAAATAGAAAAATATAAAATATAGTTAAAAATAAGATAAAGACACAGCAAATCAAAGGGGAGAAAAACAAACACAGAAAAAACACAATATAACAAAAAAGTACAGTAGCAATAGGAAAAAAAAATTTTAATAAAAAATATATTAAAAATAAAGACATAAAATGTTCATAGATTCCATTTATGTGTATCAGCGCAATACATCTTTAAATTATTTATCATATTTATAGAAAGAGAAATTGCATAAAATAGGGATTTTAGAAAAGGTATAGGTATAGGTATATAGGTATATATAATGCACATATGTGTGTGTGTCTGCTATTCAATTTATTTTCATTATGTACTTTCCTGTTTCTCTTTTGTTTAGAAATAGAAAAGGAAAATTCTTGCCATGTAAATTTTTACATTCTAATAGGAAAATAAACTATTACTTGGTCAATGCCTACTGAAAATCATTCCTTAAAATCAGGCAAATTCTTTAAGAATGATATTATATATTGATATTATTTTCTGAGTAGATTAAAGTGATGTATGGTAGCTTGAGTTTTCCTCTGGCATGCATAAAATATCCTAATATAATATCATTGAAAATATATATTTTTATGTGCATTCATATTTTAAGTGATAATCTTCTCATATTAAACCAGTGATTATTGATAGGACATTCATCGTGGACAATCAGACGCATGTAATTTTGAGGTTCTATTCTACAATTAATATTTAATAGTTCCTCTTAATTTAAAAATTTCATGGAGATAAATACAGTATTTTCTCTGAGGGATAATTCTGTGCAATTTTGTTGAATTGTAGGGTATGACAAATTAATTTTAAGCTAACATATGTCTGAGTTGATTAGCTTATACATTATATCATTACATTTTAAACATTTTAATTAACCATAAAATTCCAATAACTCATAGATTTCCTTAACTTTGAAATAATTTACACAGGTGACATTAAAAAACTATATTAAAGAGTGTTTTTCTTTTTCATGAAACCAGTTTTGGGACACTTTTATGTTGTACAGTATCAATTTAAATCTTAAATAATTAAGCAATAATTTAAATCTTAATAATAAGCAATAATTTAAATCTTAAATTCTAACAGGAAGTTATGACTTAAATCTTAGCTGTTAGATATTATTTAGCTTTCATCACACATATTGTCATCATATCCTTCCTTAGATTTGGTAACTGGCTTAAGTTTTAACTGAGATTAGGTGTTCTCTGTACCAAGAGGATAATTGCTAAAATCGGCTCTTTTGGATCAGTTTCCATGAGCTGCTTTTTCCTCCTCTCACATCGAGGACCAGTTTATAGAGATAAGGATGACATTAGTGCTACTGAGTCATAGTCTTCCTTTGTGAAAATATAGCTTATTGTAAGTTTGCTATTTGTATATAAATGTATTGTGAGTTAGTGGCTTACTTATTTGCATACGCATCCATTGAAGGAATAAAAAATAATTGCAAAACTGCAAATAAAATAAAATAAAATAAAAAGGCATAAAAAATAAAAGAAAAAGTAAATGAAAAATTAAAATTAAAAGAATAATAAAAAAGAACAACAGAACATATGAAAAAAAAAAAAAAAGAGTAATAGATCTTCCTATGGCCTTAGCTGTCAGTGTCCTTGTCCCCACAGTGAGCTACAGCCAATCCCTGCCTACCTAGGAAGTCCTCCAATACTTCTAGGTAGGTCTCTGGACCTGCTGTGGACACTGTGGGGCTAGCTCAGACAGTGGTCTGGCCTTATTCCCATGTGTACTTGCCCGCAAAGTCAACATTTGCCCCTAAATTCCACAGCCTCAATTGTGGGAACACTCATTGTTTATTCAGGTATTTCACAGATGCAGGGTTTAACCAAGCTGATTGCAGGGATTTAATCCGCTTGGGGCTGGGGCTGCATGGAGAGATTTCCCTTTCTCTTCTTTGGTCACATATCCCCTAGGGTTCTGCTTTGGTTTTGGCCCCACCTCTGCATGTGGGCCACCCTCAGGCATCTGTTCCCCACCCAGGCAAGAGGGGACGAAAGCAGCAGCTGATTAGGGCTCACTTGCTCACTCAGGCCAGGGAGAGGAATGGTTATGGCAGTCACAATTGGAATGTGTGGGGAGTGCCTGTGGCAGCAGAGGCTGGCGTGAATTTGCAAGAGCCTGAGGCACACCATGCATTCTCCCAGGGAAGTTGGCCTTGGATCATACGACCCTCGGCACTGGCAGACTGTACAGGCTCCCAGGAAGGTGTGGGCAGTGACCTGCGCTTGCACACAGGACCCTTGGTGGCAGCTGCAGCAGCCTCTGGGGTCCAAGATAACAGCCACAGCTCACACTCATGTAGGTGTTGCTCTGCCGTCTGTGAGCGTGTGGAGCAGGAAGCTCCTATGGTGGGCCGCCCCTCGAACACCCTGCAACAATGGTCTCCTACCTCTCCAGCAGGCCCAGGCTTTTTCCCGAATTCCCTCCCAGCTAGCTGTGGGGTAGTAGTCCCTCCAGGCTGTCCTCACACAGCCAACCCCAGTCCTCTCCCTGGGTCTGACCTCCAAAGCCCGAGCCTCAGCAACCAGCCCCCACACGCTCTGGTGGGTGAGCAGACAAGCCTCTTGGGCTGGTGAGTGCTGGTAGCACCCATCCTCCATGTGGGAATCTCTCTGCTCTGCCCTCTGCACCCCTGTTGCTGCCCTCTCCTCTGAGGCTTGGAAGCTCCCCACCCCATCCCTGCCAGTAAGGGGGCTTCACAGTGTGTGGAAACTTTTCCTTACAGCTCCCTCCCAGAGGGGCAGGTTCCATCCCGATTCCTTTGTCTCCTTTTTTTTTTTTCTTTTTTCTTTTGCCCTACCCAGTTATGTGGGGGATTTTCTTGCCTTTTTGGAAGTCTGAGGTCCCCTGCCAGTGTTCAGTAGGTGTTCTGTAGGAGTTGTTCCACATGTTGATATATTCTTGATGTATTTGTGGGAAGGAAGGTGATCCCCACGTCTTACTCCTCTGCCAGCTTGAAGGTCCCCCTGGCCTGTAATTTTAATTTCTTCTGTCATCCTCATCTGGTTTCTGTGTCAGGATAATGCTTCCCTCATAAAATAAATTTGGAAGTGTTCTTTTCAGTTTTTTTTTGAAAAGTTTGAGAAGGATTGGTAATAATTCATCTGTGAAGTTTGGTAGAATTCAATAGTGACACCATCTGGTCCTGGAATTATGGTTGTTGGAAAGCTTTTGATTACTGATTCAGTCTCCTTACTAGTAATTAGTCTGTTCAGATTTTCTATACTTTCATGATTCAATTGTGTTAAGTGTATGTTTCTAGGAAATTGCCCATTTCTGGTAGCTTGTACAATTTGTTGGAATATTCTACTTTGTAATGGTCTCCTATGATAATTTATATTTCTGTGATATTATTTGTAACGTCCTCTCTCTCTTTTTTTCTTTGAGTGCCGTCTTCTTTTCTTGCTAAAGTTTTGCCAATTTTGTTTATCTTTTAAAGAAACAGCTCTTAGTTTTGTTGATCTTCCCATGACTTTTTACTCTATGTTTTATTTATTTCTGCTCAAATCTTTGTTATTTCCTTCCTTCTTCTAAGTTTGACCTTGGTTTGCTCTTCTTTTTCTAGTTCTTTGGCTTGCAAAGTTAAGTTTTTTGAGACTTCTCTTATTTCTTAATGCTGGCATTTATTACTGTGAACTTCCCTCATAGGACTACTTTTGTGTATCCCATACGTTTCCATTTTCATTTGTTTCAAGGTACTTTTTGATTTCTTTTGATGTCTTATTTGAACCATTTGTTGTTCTGTAGCATGTAGTTTTATGTCTGCATATTTGTAATTTTTTCAATGTTCTTCTTGTAGTTGATTTCCAGTTTCATACTGTTGTTGTCAGAAAAGTTGCTTGATATGATCTCATCTGCTTAAATTTATTAAGATTTGTTTTGTGTCCTGTCATATGATATATCTTGAAGAATGTCCCATGTGCACCTGAGAAGATTGTGTATTCTCTTGCTTTTGAATGGAATGTTCTGTGTATATATGTTAAGTCCATCTGGTCTAACATGCCATTTAAGATCAATGTTTCCTTATTAATTTTCTGTTTGTATGATCTATTCATTGATAAAGTGGGATATTAAAATTCCCCACTATTATGGTATTGTTGTCTATTTCTCCTTTTAGGTTTGTTAATATTTGCTTTATATCTTTAGGTGCTCCTAAATTGTATGCATATATATATATATCTACAAGTGTTATATCCTCTTGCTGAATTGACCCCTTTATCATTATGTAATATCTTTTTTTGTGTGTGTCTCTTATTACAGTCTTTGTTTAAAAACTAATTTGTCTGATATTAGTATACCTACTCCAGCTTTCTTTTGGTTTCGACTTACATGGAATATCTTTTTCTCCCTTCACTATCAGTCTGCTTGTGTCCTTACATCTGAACTGTATCTCTTCTAGGCAGCGTACAGATGGGTTTTGTTTTCCTATCCATTTAGTTATTCTGGTCTTTTGATTGGAGAATTTAGTTTATTTACATTTAAAGTAATTCTTGATAGGCATGTGCTTATGGCCATTTTGTTCCTTGATTTCTTGCTGTTTTGCAGTTCCTCTGTTTCTTTCTTTTTTTCTTGCTCTATTCCTTTGTGGCTTGGTGAATTTCTGTGATGGTGTACTTAGATTCCTTTCCTTTTCTCTGTTGTCTATCTGCTTTAGGTTTTTGCTTTCTGGTTACCATGAGACTTACATATAACAACGTATATTTATAGCAGTCTATTTTAAGTTGATAACAACTTAAGTTTGAATGCATTCTAAAACTCTGCACTTTCCCTTCCCCCTCCTATGTTTTATATTTTTGGTGTCCTATTTTGCATCTTTCTACCTTGTGCATCCCTTTACTAATTACTGTAGGTATAGTTATTTTTATTACTTTTCTCTTTCAAACTTTATACCTGTTTTATAAGTGATTAATCTTCCACAGTTACTGTACATTTACTTTTATCAGTGAGATTTATACTTTCCTATATTTTCTTGTTACTTATTATCACCTTTTCATTTCAGTTTAAAGCAGTCCTTTTAACATTTCTTGTAAGGCCAATTTAATGATAATAAACTCCTTTAGACTTTAATTTTTCTGGGAAACACTTTATCTTGCCTTCAATTCTGAGTGACAGTCTTGCTGGGTAAAGTACTCTTGGTTGGAATCTTTTTTTCTTTCAGCACTTTATATATACTGTGTCACTCTTTTCTGGCCTGTCAAGGTTTTGCTGAAAAATATGCTGATATTTATCTTATGGGGTTTCCCTTGTACATAACAAATGTACTCTTACTGCTTTTAAGATTTTTTTCCATGTCTTTTACTTTTTGTTCTTTTATATGAATATAATTTATTGAGCAGATGTATTCATAGTTTCTTTTTTCTTTGCCATATATGGTCATAGGTTTTTTTTTAATTGAAGTATAGTTGATTAACAATGTTGTGTTAGTTTCTGGTGTACAGCAAAGTAATTCAGTCTTATATATATATATGTGTGTGTGTATATATATATATAGATATACACACACACACACACACATATATACATTATTTTTCACATTCTTTTCCATTATGGTTTATTATAGGATATTGAATATAGTTCCCTGTTCTATACAACATGACCTTGTCATTTACCCATTCTATATATAATCGCTTGCATTTGCTAGTCCCAGTCTCCCAATTCAACACTCGTCTGGCCCCCCACCCAGTGTCTTTCACTTTGACATTTTATTTATAATGTTTTTTGGTGTGGGTCTCTTGGGTTCATCTTGTTCAGGACTCTCTGAGCTTCCTGGATCTGTATGTCAGTTTTCTTACCCAGGTTAGGAAAGTTTTCAGCCATTATTTCTTCAAATAAATTTTCTGCCATTTCCTTTCTCTCTTCTCTCTCTGGGACCCCTATAATGCAAATATTGATCTGTTTTAATGTTGTCCCATAAGTTTCCTAAGCTATTGTTACTTTTTTCTTTTTTTCTTTTTGCCACTGTGATTGGGTGAGTTACACTGTCCTGTCTTTGATTTCACTGATCCTTTTTTTCTACTTCATCTAGTCTGCTATTGAAACCCTCTAGTGGATTTCTCTGTTCAGTTTTGTAATCTTTAGCTTTGTAACTTCTTGTTGGTACTTTCTTATATTTTCTGTCTCTTTGTTTAAGTTCTCACTGTATTCATCCATTCTTCTCTCAAGTTCAACAAGCATCTTTATGACAATGACTCTGAACTTTTTATCAGGTAAATAACTTGACTCTGATTAAGTTTTTCTGAGGTTTAATCTTTTTCTTTCATTTGAAACATTTTCCTCTGTTTCTTCATTTTCCTTGACTCTTTGTGTTGGTTTCTATGTCTTAGACAAAACAGCCACTTCTCCCAGACTTGGAGGAGTAGCCTTGTGTAGGAGATGAGACTGATTATTCAATTGTGCCCTAGAACATGGTTGTCTCACAAACCTTTATGCTCATCTAAACAGCCTATTTTATTTTTAGTGGCTCCCAGTAGTTGAGGATGTGCCAAGACCTTTCAGTGCCCCAAAGGGGAGGATCTCATTCAGCACCTAGATTCAAGCTGATTGAAAGCCAGAACCTCAGGCAACAGCTTTTATAGTATGCAAATATATATTCACTGGGACCAAAAGCATAGGACCCCTCTGGCCACAAGACCCAGGAGATAAAGCAGAGTCTTGTAGGTGAAAGCCTCTTAAATCAGGGCACTAGATGTAGAAAGTGAGGCACCCTCCAGGATATAGTGGGGCTCTGGAGTGTTACAGAAGGAGAGCCAAAGGTAGCACTTGCCTATCCAAGGTCTCTGGAAAAGAGTCCAGTCAACCTTTAGATGTCTGTTTAATCAGAAGCCTGCTCCTCAGGCTGCATCTATGATGATAAGCTAATAGGCATCTTTCCCAGAAAGATTGGGCTCCTGGGTCTGTTGCTTCTTGCTGTGCCCTGTAGTCACTTAATAACTCTTTCTTTGTTAGTTACAATCCTGTGGCACCTGTGTGCATAAGCCCTGGAGTCTGCGTGATCTAGTGTTGTCCTCTGGCAGCAGCCACAAAAATCAAGGTGCCAGACAAGGGTATAAGCCCCTTTCTGGGATATACTGGTGAACTGGAGTGAGGCAGAAGGAGAATGCAAAATTGTGTCCACTGGCCTCTGTTCCCTGAGAGGAGCTCCAAAGGCCCCTAGGGATTATTGCCTCTTTCTATGCCCTGGGGTAAGTAGTTGTTTAAAAACTTTTAGAGCATTCATTACAGTCTTATGGGATCCTCTAGCATAAGCTCTGCTGGCCACCAGAGGCAAGCAATCTAGAGATATTACCTGGATAACAGTCACAAAAATCAGAGCAGGCACCAGAAGAGGGTAAAAGCACATTTCCAGGAAATACCTGTAAGCTTGACCACAGCAGACGGAGAGCATGAAGTTGATACCCGTTGGGTAGGGTGAAGTAGGAGAGCACAGAAATGGCTCCCTCCAGCCTCCATCCTCAGTGGGACTCTAGTTATGTGTCAAATTAGATGCCTGCCCCTCTGTTCATCACTTTAAGATAAGCACATAAGCCTTTTTAACATAAAATCTGTGTGACTCTTAATCATTTGCTTCTTTCCTTGGCCTTGGTGCAAGTGAGGATGAGTGTGCTATCTCTAAGAACTGTTTCCCTCAATTCTCTATAACCTTGTGGGTCTTGGGGACAGAAGCCCCATTTATTTTCAAAGCTAGAAATTTGGGACTTATCTCTCAGGTACAGACTCTTAAAAGCTGTGGTACCAAATGTTGGGGTTCAAACTCTACGTTCCTAAGGGAGAAGCTTCAGGTTGAGTTCCCTCCAGATTGTGTGTCACTGTGCTCATTTGCCTGATGCATAGAAGTAGCTCAATAGTTTTTAGGCTTTTCAAAGGTAATTGTTCCATATGTAGCAGAATATTTGGTGTGTTTGTGGAAGGAGGTAAGTTCAAGATCTTCCTATGTCACCATCTTGAACTGGAATCTATATCACACTTTATTTTTTCCTTCATCTGTCTGTAGACATTTAGGTGTTTTCATGTCTTGGCTATGGTGAATAGTGCTGCAATGAACATGAGAGTCCTAATATTTCTTCAAAATCCTGATTCAGTTCTTTTAGATAAATACTGAGAAGTGAGATTGCTGGATTATATATGGTAGTTCTATTTTTAATTTTTTGTAGAACCTCTACACTGCTTTCCATAGAGGCTGCACTCCTTTGTGTTCCCACCAACAGTGCACAAGTGGTCCAGTTTCTCCATATCCTTGCCAACACTTGTCTTTTGTTTTTTACTAATAGCCATCCTGACAGATGTGAGGTGATATCACATTGTGGTTTTGATTTGCATTTCCCTGATGATTAGTGATGTTGAACTTGTTGGTTCTTTGTATGTCTTCTTTAAGGAAATGACTATCAAGTCCTTAGCCCATTTTTCAACTGGGTTACAAGTTTTGTTGCTATTGAGTTGTAGAAGTTCCTTATATGTTTTAAAGATTAACATTTTATTAGATAAATGGTTTGCAAATATTTTCTCTCATTCCACAGGCTGTCTTATCACTCTGTTGATTGTTTCATTTGCTGTGCAGAAGAGAATTCAAATTATTATAATTAGAATTTAAAGGTGTATTCTAATAAGCAGATATGGGAATTAAATATTTGATATTATGTTAGTAGTTTTTAAATTCCAAATGGGTGAATTGAAAGACAATATAAGCTGTGTACAATAATAATATTAAAAGTGTATGAACAGATTCATTACATTGTAATGATACCTTGAGTTTTTTAAAAGCAGAGTATTTTTCTTAAATCACAGCCCAAATATTATCCATTAGCCCCTTCCAACTTTGAGGCAATAGAAAATTCTCATATTATATATACTGTTTGAACTTTGGCAATATCATTGAAAGCTACAAAATTTATTTTAAGAAGTTGGCAACACTCAAATAACCAAACTAACCACAATTTAGATCACTGCTTGCAACAAAAAATTAAAAAAAAAAAACTTTTTAAGTACCCAAACTTAATATTTCCATATATTTAATTAACTTATCAAATATACTTCTGAACACTTTAATTTCAAGTTGAAGAGTAACTTTCTTAAGACAAAGGCATGAAACCATGAAGAAATGATTGAAATATTTGCTACACATTAAAGTCAAATAGTTGTTTATTAAAAGAAAAAAACAGAATTAAAAGGAAAATGAAACAAAACCAATATGACCAATGGTTAATGTCCAAAATATTTGGAGATCCCTAGTAACCCAGATCTTATTAAAAAAAGAAATATAAATGTAACTCATCACATCATCAGGCTAAAACACAAAAATCATATATTAGTATTAATAGATACAGCATACAGCAAAAGTATTTGAATAAAACCCAACCCTTTCATGATAAAAACTCTCAGCAGTAACTGTGAATATAGGGGAACATTCTCAACTTGATAAAGAATATCTACAAAAAATTACTTATACATCATACTTTAAGGTGAGAAACTTGAATTTTCCCACTGAGATCAGGAACAAGGCACGATATTCCTTCTCATCACTCCTTTTCAACATTGTACTGGAAGTATTAGCTACTGCTATGAGACTCAAAAAGGAAATACATTATATACAGATATGGAAGGAAGAGTAAATTATCTCAGTTCACAGATGATGTGATCATCTCTGTAGAAAATCCAAAATAATTGACCAGAAAAACCTCATGCAACTAATATGTGATTGATTATAGGAAGGGGAGAGGAATAAATAGGCAGAGCACAGAGGATTTTTAGGTCAGTGTAAATACTCTGTGATATAATAATGATGGATATATGTCACCATACCTTTGTCCAAAAACAGGCTGTACACCACCAAGGGTGAAACTGAAGGTAAACTATAGACTTTGGGAGATTATGATGTATCAGTGTAGGTCCATCCATTTTAACAAATGTACCTACCACAGTGCTGGGGATGTTGATAATGGAGGAGGCTATGCACGTGTGAGGGCAGGGAGTATATGGAAATCTGTGTACTTTCCCTTTAATTTTGCTGTGAGTCTAAAACGGCTCTAAAATAATGAAGTCTTTTTTTAAAAAAAGTATAATTTAGGATATAAAATAAATATCCAGACAACACATCACATATATGTTATTTAAAAAATGTAATTCAGTATTATCCTGTTGTGACTCTCCATGAAATTGAAAATGCTATTAATATACTGTTGACCCTTGAACAACATGGACATTGTTTAAGGGTCAAGTGTAACTATATATGTACATATACACACATGCGTAAACATATTTATATATTTTTTCCAAATATTGTTGAGGTTATACAGTGTAAATTGTCATACTCTTGGAAGGCATATAAATTTTTACACTTCGTTTGGATGGCAATTTGAGACTACGAGTCAATATCTTTGACACATTCCTACCAATAGACAGAGAATTTCTACTGTTTGGGAATCTCTTACAACACTAATATGGCATAAAAAACCAATTATACTTGAGGATATTCATGGGGCATTGTTTACAAAAGCAAGTTTTAAAACAACCTGTATGTTCAACAATAATAACATGATAAAAACAACTAATACTAAACTTTCTTTGGGTTATTTGTATGGAAATATGTAATATAAATGTTCAGACATTAAAAATAATAATAATTACATGATAAGACATGTATAACATCTCTATGTTTGAATATTTTATTCCAATTAGAAGCTTATTTAAAACATAGAAGAGGGAGGGGGTATATGTATACATATAGCTGATTCACTTTGTTGTGCAGCAGAAACTAACACAACATTGTAAAGCAACTATACCCCAATTAAAAAAAGAAAAACATGATGTAGGGAAATGCAGTATTTGTTTAATGAACAGAACAGAAATTTTATATAGATTATATTAGTTTGCTATTGCTGGTTATAACTCCATGACTTGGCAACTTAAAATAACACATATTTATTATCTCATTTTGGGCCCAGCTAAACTGGGTTCTCTTCCCTGAATCTTAGAAGACTGCCTTCACGGGTGTTGGCTGGAGGACATTCCTCTCTGAAGCTCAGGATCTTCTTTCAAACTCAAGGGTTGTTTTCAGATTCTTGCAGTTGTAGGACTATGGTCCTTTATACTTGCTAGTGGCCAGTCAGGGTCTACTCTGAGTAAGTAGCAGCCCCTGCAGTTCCTTGTTGCATGGACCACTCACAGCCCTCTCACAAAGTGGCAGCTTACTTCAAAGCCAGTAGGAGAATTTCCTGCTGAACTTGACAAAGATGGAGTCCTTTTAAATTTTTTAAAAATATTCATGGTTTTGGTTTATTTCAGTGAAAGGATAGTGTTTTTTTTTTCTCTATTTTTGGCCGTGCCAGCATGTGGGGTCTTAGGGCGGCATGTGTGATCCTAGTTCCCCGACCAGGGATCAAACTCATGCCCCCTGCTTTGGAAGCACGGAGTCTTAACAACGGTACTACCAGGGAAGTCGCAAAGATGGAGTCTTATATAACATAGCGATGACAGTGACTATCCATCACCTTTGCCACATAACATAACTAATTAAGGGAGTGACTATCCTATCACCTTTGCCATATTCTATTGGCTAAATGCACATGGCAAGGGAGGCGTTATACAAGGCATGCCTCCTTGGGGTCATCTTAGAATTCTGCCTACCACATATATTATGCTCTTGAATTTTGTAAATATGTTTTTTTGCCTCTGTATATGTATACAATTTTGAATACAGATTAAAAGTATTGAGCATGAGTATGGATTGAGTTCATCAAATACTTTGTTTTTATGATCATTCCTAACTCTGATTTATGACCATTACTCCCATGACCAATAATAATGTGTGTGTTAAACTCATCATCATGGTAAATACACTAATATCCTGTAATTTCTCTTTACCAAAGGACATATTTTTATAATGTCATTTATCTTTTACTTGCTGTGAACTAAATTTAGATGCTATAGTCATAGGCCAAACGCAAAAAAGAATTGTATGTACATCAACAATACTGTCTGAGGAAGTAAATAACACAAATAGAAATTTTATTTTTCCAGCTGGAAGAATCTGGGTCAAATGGTCAATAGAAAGTGTCTTCTTATTAAAAATAAGCCCACAAACAATAATGACCTCTGTAGCTAATATAAGTTCGAATACATTCAGGAGACCTATTATATATATATACACACACATATATGTATTTATATATGTATATACACGCATGTACACAGAAGTACTGCTTCGTCTCATTTTTTAAATAGAGAACAGAAACTTAATATTTCAAAGTAACAGAAATATAAATTAGAGCTCTTAAAGTATTTAAGTGAGATTTTATAGTAAATAAATTCTTAAATATGTTTTACTTGAGTATACTAATATGCAATACAAATGAAATTGTGCATCAAATTATAATTTAGTGGCTTTTAAATTTTGGTTGTCCCTCATTATCACCAAGGAAATTGTTCAAATTCTAGTACTGGCTTCATTTTTTTTTTTTTTTTTAACTCCATCTTAAGGACATAGTGCATTGAAAGTGATTTCTGTTGTTGTTTTGTTTGTTTTTTCAAAAATGATTCTTTTTAACATCTTAAGTGGAGGTACTTATGTAACATTGACCTGTAGATTCCCGGTAAGCTGTTGAATATTTGAGTCTGAGTTAGCATTCAGAAGTGATAAATCCATTCCACTAGATGAGGGCATCTAAGAAGAGCAGTTTTAGTGGGATGGTGATGACTTATATCAAATTGGATTGCAGAGTCAATGAGACACTAGGAATTGGTGGAATTTGCTGGAAAGAGATGTGAAGGATAGAGATAGCCATATAGAAGGAGAAATTAGTAATAGAATAGAGAGATAAATGACTAAGGAAAAGAAATTGAACAGGTAAGAAAAAAATGGGATTCATGTCTAGAATGGAAGGAAAATATTAATAAATATTAATAAATATATTTGGTTTTGGAACAACATGGGAGTTTCTCTCTCCTAGTTTTATTACCTCACTAAATCATAAAGTAAGTCATTATTCAATTTCTATTTACTTTTAAAAATATTAAAATTGCTATGAATTCCCATTAATATTTTTCAACATTTCATGAGTGTTGGAACCTAGCAATGTTTTCTTATGCTAATCATACCACACATAAGGCATCTTTTACAGACAATGCATTTTGAGAAAGATTTCTTTTTTCTAATTTGCATCCTGTGGACTGGGCAATTTAAAGTATTTTAAATACTTTACTATTTTACTTTTTACATACTTTAATGTGTTTGCCCTGGAGAAGAAATAAAACTAAAAGGCATTTGTTCCTAATCCCTAGGCCTAAAACATTTATTTGATTCCTATTTCTGCAAGAAGTGTTATTTAGGCAGTATATTTTACTTAAAATGTGCTTTGCTAAAATGTCACTGGTCACACACTTACATTAGGGCTAGAAGATGGCCACGGAGGTCATTTGTTAAGATCAAACTTTTCTCAGTTGTATATCACCTCCATTTCCCTTGACAGTTGTTGCAATTCTCACATTTCTCAGTTCTTTATGTTAGCACTTCAAAGCATCACTAAATGGAAATAGTCAATGGATGGAACAACGTTTGGGTTATTTTCAATTGTTTATATTTAACACATATTACTTCATTGAATTAACTCTTCCCTAAAATTCAAAGGAGATTAAATAGAACCAGTCTAATCTGAGATAGATTGAGTTAAGACGTCAGAAAAGGCCTTGGCCAATGGGTTACTGATTGGAGAATACAGCCTTTTAGGAAAGATGCCTTGGAAACTTGAGCTTCCAAGAACAGTTTGAGACAGGCACAGAGCATTTAACAAAAACAGGAAGAGAGAGGAGAATAAGTCATGAGTGTACAGATATTTAACTTATTCTAAAAGTTAAATAGTATTATATATTATTTTCAATATATGGTATATAAGGCATTGTCTGACCCAAGCCTACCTCTCCTACAGAGTCTCCTGCTCCTCTCTCTTTTCCTCACTTTGTCTAGACAGGTTTGCCTTTGTTCTGTTCTCTGTGCATCCTTTCATACATGCTGGTTATCTCTACTACTCTTCCATCACTCTCACTCATTCTTAAAGCCTCAAAATCTCTTCCAAAGAGAAAACATCCCGACTCACATCTAAATTTGCCTCCCCCAGGCATCTCTCTAACTGCATATTTTTTACCTTTCTTTCAAAGATTTTAACAATTTTTATTTATATATGTTACTTGTTTCAATGTCTAAGATCTGTCTGCTTATTAAACTGAAGCTGTGTTTTCTGAGTTCACCATTGTATACTCAGTTGTAACTTGTTAAAGTACCACTTTATCGATATTATTGAATGAGTGAATGAATGAATAGCAGAAACATCTTAGGTAAAAAAAAAATAGAAGAAATAGATACACATAACCCCCATATTTCCAGTCCACCCTATAGTGAGGCTGAGGAAATTCTAAGTGAAAGGAGATACGTGAAAAATGTGGCCTGACCCTGGCAAGGCTAGGTTTTTGTCTCTTATCTGTCTCTGGTATAAAAGTGACTAAACAAATCTAACTTGAAAATTTGCAATGGATTATTTGCATTTATATTTGTCCCAGGAAATTATTTGACTGATATTTTAAGTTCATCATAAAAAATAGTAATATGTAATGTTAGGTGTACAGAAATATATACCCCTTAATATACATTTGTAACTTTGGAACCAGTACTTGGGCATTCTGACTCCCCAGCTCAAGCCATAAACGTCTGTGTCAAATGTGAAGAAAAGTACCGTCTTTATAAGTGACTTGGTCTTGACTTTCTCCAAAGGACCAATTATTTTGAATTTACTTCTTGGTTGAAAAACACAAACCAGCCAGAATAAGAGATTGACAATGCACAACCATCTTGAGGTAAAAAACTCAAGTTTCGAAAATTTGAAATGAATCCTCTGTTGTCTTTAAGTAATCTTTTCTCTCTGAAATTGTATGGCAGCTATTACCTGTTTGATTTATAGAATGATAACTCTGCGCTGTCAGGCTCTATAATTATTTGTAGCATAGGACATTAAACATAGTGAGAACAGAGTTGTTTTAAATGTATACTTTTGTTGTTTTTTAAATAAAGGTAGTTCATGTTTGTCGTGTGAAGGGCATAGACAGAAAATGTGGGCATAAGGAAAAGTTTACTGTGAAATGCTTACAGTTAGTACACACATTCCCCACCCCCCACACCCCAGTTTCTCTCTGCATTACACAGAGAGGTGTGCTGATCTAGGCACGACTAGAGACTATGGAAGGTGCTCCAGTAGAAGGACATGGTCTCATTATTGTATATATCTATAGGAGAATTAGGGGGGACCTGTGTAATAAGGAGTATTTTCTTTGCTGGGGAAATGGCCTCATTTTAAAGGGGAAACAACCAGATCAGGGAAGAGGAATTTGCATAAAACACATCATCTATCAGCTAGACACTTCTGTTCTTCTGCTGAGTTGGCTCAGTTATGCCAAAGGGAAAAAAGCAGTTAAAAAAAAAAAAAAAAAAGAATTAGTGTCATCCAGGAGAGGAAAGTATTTTCTCTCCTTCATCTTCATGTAGAAAGTATAGAAAACACAGTAAATTACATAGATACACTGGAATAATGACAGGAGAAAAAGGTATCACTAATACCTCTCTCTTATCACCTAACCAAATGATTAAAAATATTAGAAGTAAGCAAAGAATTCACCAGTAGCAAGACAAAACCATTTTTAACAGTATACAACCTTAAAAAGTAAACATCTAAGAGAGGTTGTAACAGACGATTTTGTCATGCATTGGCAAAGATATACAAGGGTGGGAGAAGAGAATAAGGTGAAAGGCTTACCAAGTTTATCAGTTGATAAAGCAGCAGACTGGATATTGAGCAACACGTGACTTAAGCCTGTATAATTAGCCATAGTGCTCTGCTCCTCAAAGGCTCCCAAAGTATGGTCAGGATGAAGATGACATAAAGGTCTTAGATGGGAAAGAATCAGGGAGAATTTCCACAAATTATATCAGAGCAAATAAAAGAACTGAAAAGGGTTGCTCATATTAAGGATTTAAATAATAAAAAGAAATGCAAGGCAAATTTGAAAACACACTGCATGGAAAATGTGTGTGTGTGTGTGTGTGTGTGTGTGTGTGTGTGTGCTATTGAGAAATATAATTAGAAAACAAAATCTACTCCAAACCAGAAAGCCATCCACAAAGATACTAGAGATAGAAAACATTTGTATTATGGAATAAGCATTAAACCACAGTGTAATGTAATGCATACCACAGACACCCAGCTTACTGATGCAAAAGCAAAGGAATCTCACCTCCTTGTACAGCCCAGCAGAGAAGCCGCATTAAATACATATGTTCAAGATAAACAACTAGTCCTCAAGTAAGAGGACTTGACAGCACCATTTCTCACACATAGATCATCCTGACTTTACCTAGTATTTGGGATGACCATCTGTATTAGCTTATTGGCTTAATACAGAGGAGAAAATAACTTGTCATATCTTTATGACAGAAGGTAGTTTTGGAACGTAGAGCAAAGGTTAGGCTCCTACCCTCTCACGGAAACTGGGATATAGGGGTGGTAGCTTTTGAAGTTTGCATTTCAAAGAGGTGGCTCCCAGGTCCTTGAGAAAGACATATCTGGGTCTTAGAGCTGACAAAAGGCCTATCTAGTTTTCCACGCTTTGAAGAAAGGAGAGAATACTTGCAGTTACAGGTTTTCTAAAGCTGGTGCTCAGAATAGGAGGAGATGGGAGAAGTCTCTTCCCATATTTTAAAAAGGGAGAATTAAGTTTTTTATTTTCAGTTTTTATTTGTCCTAACAGCATGCATGTGTATGTTCAAAAAAATAAAGATTTCATTTCTGGAAGAGAACACAATCTATATGAAACTTCCTAGAATATCTAAAATATAATAATATTAATATGTCAAGATATAAGTCATTCAAGGGATTGAGTTCTCACAGTTCAGTGATAGATTATTCAGAGGAAATTTAATAAATCAATAAAACTATGTATAAACTTATTATCTGTAGTGATGGGAAAAACTAAATATATACACATAATGCATTTACCTGTGTGGAATGGGGAGGTTGGATAAAGAAACATTTTTTAATTTTATACATTTTCTCACTGTTTTTTGTTTGTTTGTTTTTAAGATATATTACTATCTATCTGATTATCAAATAAACTAGTAATTAAAAAGTGACTTTACAAATACTTAGAACCAGAATGGACATCATTTGAATTTTATCAGTGATGACCCTCCCTCATTCTAAGAGTTTGTACCCCAGTAGAAGACAATGATAATAGCACTGTGGTATACCCTAGCTGTCTTTTTCGTGAAACTTAATGGTGTTATGTTTCACTTTATATCCTTCTATGTATCTTAAATCATATGTTATGAATATTGAACTTTTAATTCTCTAAGATTAAAATTGTCAAAATTATCAGTGCATTGAAGCCAACTATTTTTTAGGAATTTTCTGTTAATATGTATGGTACATGTGAGTATAATAAACAAACCAAAAATATCCAGAACAATGCATGGAAATGCAGCATAATTAGAAAGTATTGCTAAGTAAGAAGATAAGAGTAAGAATAGCATACATACTCTTAACATCTTATTCATATTTTTTCCAAATTTTTCCTATTGATTTATATAATACTTTGATAATTTAGCTTTATTGCCAATGTATTCTTATATATCCTGCTTTTTTCATTTAACAATAATTATGAGTACTTTATCAATTAAAATTCATAAAACTTACCAGTAGCTAACTAAAATTCCATTTTTCTGGGAGGGGACCATCAAGATGGCAGAGAAGTAAGACATGGAGATCACTTTTCTCCCCACAAGTACATCTACATGTGGAACAACTCCTACAGAACACCTACTGAACACTGGCAGAAGACCTCAGACTTCCCAAAAGGCAAGAAACTCCCCCACGTACCTTGGTAGGGCAAAAGAAAAAACAGAGACAAAAGAATAGGGACAGGACCTGCACCTCAGTGAGGGAGATGTGAAGAAGGAAAAGTTTCCACACACTAGGAAGCCCCTTCACTGGTGGAGACGGGGCATAGAAGGGGGTAAGCTTCTGAGCCACAGAGGAGAGCACAGCAATAGGGGTGCAGAGGGCAAAGCAGAGAGATTGCTGCACAGAGAATTGGTGCCGACCAGCACTCACCAGCCTGAGAGGGTTGTCTGCTCACCCGCTGGGACAAGAGGGGGCTGGGAGCTGAGGCTTGGACTTCGGAGGTCATATCTCAGGGAGAGGAGTGGGGTTGACTGCGTGAACACAGTCTGAAGGGGGCTAGTGTGCCACAGTTAACCTGAAGGGAGTCCAGGAAAAAGTCTGGAACTGCGTAAGAGTCAAAAGACCATTGTTTCATGGTGCGCAAGGTGAGGGGATTCCTTCCCTGTCTGTCCATAGAAGGAAGAGCACTGCCTCACCTAGCTCCAGAGAAGGGGCCAAGCTGCGGCTATCAGCTCAGACACCAGAGACGGGCATGAAACACTACTGCAAGCTCCAGTGCTGGACACCCTATGCCAAATGACTACAGAGACAGGAACACAACCCCAACTATTAACAGAGAGGCTGCCTAAAATCATACTAAGTTCACAGACACCCCAAAACACGCCACCAGACAGGGTCCTGCCAACCAGAAAGACAAGTTCCAGCCTCATCCACAAGAACACAGGGACCAGTCCGCTCCACCAGGGAACCTACACAATCCACTGAACAAACCTTACCCGCTGGGGGCAGATGCCAAAAACAATGAGAATAACAAACCTGCAGGCTGCAAAAATGAGACCCCGAACACAGTAAGTTAAGCAAAATGAGAAGACAGAAATACACAGCAGATGAAGGAGCAAGGTAAAAACCCACCAGACCAAACAAATGAAGAGGAAATAGGCAGTCTACCTGAAAAAGAATTCAGAGTAATGATAGTAAAGATGATCCAAAATCTTGGAAATAGAATGGGGAAAATACAAGAAACGTTTAACAAAGACCTAGAAGAAATAAAGAGCAAACAAAAAATGATGAACAACAAATAAATGAAATTAAAAATTCTCTAGAAGGAATCAATAGCAGAATAACTGAGGCAGAAGAACGGATCAGTGACCTGGAAGATAAAATAGTGGAAATAACTAATGCAGAGCAGAATAAAGAAGAAAGAATGAAAAGAATGGAGGCCAGTCTCAGAGACCTCTGGGACAACGTTAAATGCACCAACATTCGAATTATAGGGGTCCCAGAAGAGGAAGAGAAAAAGAAAGGGACTGAGAAAATATTTGAAGAGATTATATTGTAAAACTTCCCTAACATGGGAAAGGAAATAGTCAGTCAAGTCCAGGAAGCACAGAGAGTCCCATACAGGATAAATCCAAGGAGAAACATGCCAAGGCACATATTAATCAAACTATCAAAAATTAATTACAGAAAGAATATTAAAAGCAGCAATGGAAAACCAACAAATAACATGCAAGGGAATCCCCATAAGGTAAACAGCTGATCTTTCAGCAGAAATTCTGCAAGCCAGAAGGGAGTGGCTGGACAATTTAAAGTGAGAAAGGGAAGAACCTACAACCGAGACTGCCCAGCAAGGATCTCATTCAGATTCGATGGAGAAATTAAAACATTTATAGACAAACAAAAGTTAAGAGACTTCAGCATGACCAAATCAGCTTTACTCCAAATGGGAAAGGAACTTCTCTAGGCAGGAAACATAAGAGAAGGAATAGACCGACAAAAACAAACCCAAAACAATTGAGAAAATCCTAATAGGAACATACATATCGATAATTACCTTAAATGTAAATGGATTAAATGTTCCAACCAAAAGACATAGACTGGCTGAATGGATACAAAAACAAGAGCCGTATATATGCTGTCTACAAGAGACCCACTTCAGACCTGGGACACATACAGGCTGAAAGTGAGGGGTTGGAAAAAGATATTCCATGTAAATGGAAATCAAAGAATCAAAAGAAAGCTGGAGTAGCAATTCTCATATCAGACAAAATAGACTTTAAAATAAAGACTATTACAAGAGACAAAGAAGGAAACTACATAATGATCAAGGGATCAATCCAAGAAGAAGATATAACAATTGTAAATATTTATGCACTCAATATAGGAGCACCTTAATACATACGGCAAATGCTAACAGCCATAAAAGGGGGAATCAACAGTAACACAATCATAGTAGGGGACATTAACACCCTACTTTCACCAATGGAGAGATCATCCAAAGTGAAAATAAATAAGGAAACACAAGCTTTAAATGACACATTAAACAAGATGAACTTAATTGATATTTATAGGACATTCCATCCAAAACAACAGAATACACTTTCTTCTCGAGTGCTTGTGGAACGTTCTCCAGGATAGATGATATCTTGGGTCACAAATCAAGCCTTGGGAAATTTAAGAAACTGAAATCATATCAAATGTCTTTTCCAACAACAACGCTATGATCCTAGACATCAATTACAAGAAAAAAACTACAAACACATGGAGGCTAAACAATAGGCTACTAAATAACCAGGAGATCACTGAAGAACTCAAAGAGGAAATTTAAAAATACCTAGGAACAAATGACAATGAAAACACGATGACTCAAAACCTATGGGATACAGTAAAAGCAGTTCTAAGAGGGAAGTTTATAGCAATACAGTCGTACTTTAAGAAACAAGAAAAACCTCAAACAAACTAACCTTACACCTAATGCAATAAGGGAAAGAAGAACAAAAAAAACCCAAAGTTAGCAGAAGGAAAGAAATCATAAAGATCAGGTTAGAAATAAGTGAAAACAAAATGAAGGAAACAATAGCAAAGATCAATAAAATTACAAGCTGGTTCTTTAAGAAGATAAAAAAAAATTGATAAACCAGTAGTTAGACTCATAAAGGAAAATAGAAAACTCAAATCAACAGAATTAGAAAAGAAAAAGGAGAAGTAACAACTGACACTGCAGAAATACGAAGAATCATGAGAGATTACTACAAGCAACTATATGCCAATAAATGGACAACCTGGAAGAAATGGACAAATACTTAGAAAGGCACAACCTTCTAGACTGAACCAGGAAGAAATAGAAAATATAAACAGACCAATCACAAGTAATTAAATTGAAACTGTGATTAAAATCTTGCAAAAAACAACAGCCCAGGACAAGGTGGCTTCACAGGCAAATTCTATCAAAAACTTAAAGAAGAGATAACACCTA